>NC_029785.2:81771144-81784941 GCF_000816755.2 Arachis ipaensis
CTAAGTTACCTACAGCTATTTTCCGCTTCCCCAGAGCAGAGCAGAGTATATATATTTTCCTGCAGTAAGCAGAGGCTGTCTCAAATGAGCGGCTATTATTATATGCGCATTTATTTAGGAACGGAAAATCGTATTCGGGAAATCGGCATTACTCGTGACCGGATAAATGTCGGGATTGCTGGCAGCCAACCGACACATGAGCTCATGGCCTGCGCTAGGGCTAGACATGCATCATTCTTGTCTGCGCATCATTCTCTGTTGCATTCCTTTATGTGTGTGATCTATTTCTTTGTGTTTGTCTGCTTGTATGCTATTTTTATGTTTTATTTTCTTGTATTCTTTTGTTTGTGTTCTGCTTTCTATTGTCTCTACTTTCTCTTTCTGTCTTTATCTTTTGTTTACTGCTTCACTATATTCTATTATTCGTCTGCTAATCGACCCCAAATAAATGAACGTAACTAATAACCCCGGCCCTACTAAGAACTCCCCAGTTCTTACCCCTTCTCTCTCCCTTCCCCCTTCAGATGGAAGTAAGAGTACCTTACCGTAGTTTGTTGATGATGGTTTTGCAAAGAGGATTCTGCTCTAGATAGTCTTCTGAGTCTAGGGTGAATATCGTTCTCTGATTATATGTATATACTGTGAGACCAGCCAACGTCTGCACCCCGTTCGTATGCGCACTTTAACCTAAATCCTGTGTACGAGATTCCTATTGTGTGGCTACTTCAAGAGGTACCAGAGAGACGTTCTGTGGAAAAGTTTGATCGTGCAGAGGAGTAGCAGATGATGTTCTATCTTTTGATGACGTTCCACTTGACTTGAGTTTTGAAGACCTAGAACGTACCTTCCCTCGCTTTAGTAGTTTAGAGGGACTAGGTGAGTATAGAGTCTAGGCTAGCCTAGGTGCCAGCTTAGGGACCTCTTGAACAGGTCAGGACCTGGGATGTTGTATGTATATATATGTATATAGATATTATTTAGCTATATCTAGGGGTGTTCTAACTAACAGTCTATATGCTAATAAAGGCTGAATCACCGAACGTTGTCAACTACTTGTGATGTATTTTTGTGTGGTTGTTTATAACTGTTTTATCTGTTATTACTTGTGAATTGATTATGACTGATTCCGCCTATTAATCCAAATGTTTTCAAAAAAAAATACACCTCACAAATTAACTACGCGTTTAACAACGAATCAGGCTCATATGATAAATAATAGATAATAATTAGGAAGACGAATTGGTAGCGCTCAGTTTCCAGTATGATCTAGACATATTGAAAATTGGGTCGTTACATCAAACGCTAGCAGACACTCTGTGTCAAAGATAAATAGTATATCAGCAGCTAGCAGATTACCCAGAGGTTTTGCAATTTTTGAAAAATCCTTTATAAACCTCCTATAGAACCATGCATGCCCCAGAAAGCTTCTGATTGCCTTAACATTGGCAGGTGGTGGTAATTTTTCAATTACCTCTACCTTAGCTTTATCCATCTCTATTCCCTTGTTCGAAATTTTGTGCCCAAGCACAATTCCTTCAATCACCATAAAGTGACACTTCTCCCAGTTTAAAACCAGGTTAGTCTCTTGGCACCTTTTCAGAACAAGTGCTAGATGGTAAAGACAGGAGCTGAATGAGTCTCCAAATACTGAGAAGTCATCCATGAAGACTTCTAGAAATTTCTCCACCATATCAGAGAAGATAGAGAGCATGCACCTCTGAAAGGTTGCAGGTGCATTGCACAGACCAAATGGCATCCTTCTATAGGCAAATACTCCAAATGGACATGTGAATGCTGTTTTCTCTTGGTCCTGAGGATCTACTGCAATTTGGTTGTAACCTGAATAGCCATCCAAAGAGTAGTAGTATTCATGACCTGCTAGTCTCTCTAGCATCTGGTCTATGAATGGTAAAGGAAAATGATCCTTTCTGGTGGCTGTATTGAGCCTTCTGTAGTCAATACACATACGCCACCCTGTAACTGTTCTTGTAGGAACCAGTTCATTTTTTTCATTATAAACCACTGTCATGCCTCCCTTCTTGGGGATAACTTGGATAGGGCTCACCTAGGGGCTATCAGAAATAGGATAAATAATCCCAGCCTCTAGTAACTTAGTGACCTCTTTCTGCACCACCTCCTTCATGGCTGGATTCAGCCGCTTCTGTGGTTGAACCACTAGCATAGCATCATCCTCCAATAGGATTTTGTGCATGCATCTGGCTGGGCTAATGCCCTTGAGATCACTTATGGACCACCCAAGAGCTGTCTTGTGTGTTCTTAGCATCTGAATTAGTGCTTTCTCTTCCTGTGGCTTTAAAGCAGAGCTTATGATTACTGAAAAAGTGTCAACTTCTCCTATAAATGCATATTTCAGGGATGGTGGTAGTGGTTTGAGCTCGGGTTTAGGAGGCTTCTCCTCTTCCTGAGGAGTTTTCAGAGGTTCTTCTATTTTCTCTGGTTCCTCCAGATCAGGCTGAACATGTTTAAAAATGTCCTCCAGCTCTGATTCAAGACTCTCAGTCATATTGACCTCTTCTACCAGGGAGTCAATAATATCGGTGCTCATGTAGTCCTTTGATGTGTTTGGATACTGCATAGCCTTGATAGCATTCAACTTAAACTCATCCTCATTGACTCTCAGGGTTATCTCCCCTTTTTAGACGTCAATGAGGGTTCATCCAATTGCTACGAAAGGTCTTCTTAGAATGAGAGTTGCACTCTTGTGCTCCTCCATTTCTAGCACTACAAAGTCAGTGGGAAAGGCAAATGGCCCAACCTTGAAAATCATGTCCTCAATTACGCCTGATGGAATTTTAATGGAGCCATCAGCAAGTTGGAGAAATATTTGGGTTGGTTTGACTTCTTTAGTCAAACCAAGCTTTCTGATAGTGGATGCAGGTATCAGGTTGATACTTGCCCCAAGATCACATAAAACTGTCTTGGTACAAGCATCCTCTAATGTGCATGGTATCATAAAGCTTCTGGGATCTTTAAGCTTCTCTGGTAAGCTTTTTAAAATGACTGCACTGCATTCTTCAGTGAGAAAAACTTTTTCAGTCTCTCTCCAATCCTTCTAATGACTTAAGATCTCTTTCATGAACTTAGCATAAGATGGTATTTGCTTAAGTGCCTGTGCAAACGGAATCTTTATTTCAAGAGTCCTGAGATAGTTTGCAAAGCGGGCAAATTGTTTATCCTGTTCCGCTTGGCGGAGTTTCTGAGGATAAGGCATCTTCGCTTTATATTCTTCAACCTTGGTTGCTACAGGTTTATTTCCTACAAAAGTGGTTGGAGAAGCCTGCTTAAGGGGGTTATTATCAGCACTTGCAGGTGTCTGATCCCTTATTGGCATTTGAACGCCATAATTGGGTGCTTTTTGGGCGTTCAACGCCAGATTACCACCCTTTTTTGGCATTTGAACGCCAGAATTCGCCATCCACTGGGCGTTTAATGCCAACTTCTGGCCCTTTTCTGGCGTTTGAACGCCAGAATCATTTCTCTCTGGGCTCCTACTGTCCTCAGAGGGATTTTGGGCAGTGGTTTGGTCATCCTCTGTCAAATGTTCTTTTCTTGGCTTCCTGCTGCTTTGAGTTGAGACATTCAATGTCTTTCCACTTCTTAAATGAACAACTTGGCATTCTTCTATTATCTGTTTAGATAACTGCTATCTTGTCTGATTCAAGTGTTTTTCCATATTCTGGTTAGCATCTTTGGTTTCTAGTAGCATCTCTTTAAATTCTGCTAACTGTTTTGTTATAGAAAATAGTTGCTGATTAAGTTCAGCAATTTGTTCTGGAGGACTAAGTTCAGTGGATACTGCCTCAGCCTCTTCTTTCATGGAGGTCTCACCACTTGAGTACAGGTTCTGATTTCTGGCAACTGTATCAATAAGCTCTTGAGCCTCTTCAATTGTCTTTCTCATGTGTATAGATCCACCAGCTGAGTGGTCTAGAGATATCTGGGCCTTTTCTGTAAGCCCGTAGTAGAAGATGTCTAAATGCACCCCTTCTAAAAACATTTCAGAGGGGCATTTCCTTAGCATCTCTCTGTACCTCTCCCAGGCATTATAAAGAGATTCATTTTCCTTTTGTTTAAAGCCTTGGATGTCCAGCCTTAGCCGTGTCATTTTTTTTGGAGGGAAATATTAATTCAGGAATTTGTCTGATAACTGTTTTCATGATCTTTAGCTAGCTGTGGGTTGGTTATTTGACCACCTCTTAGCTTGATCTTTTACAGCAAATGGAAACAGTAATAATCTGTAGATATCCTGATCTACTTCCTTATCACGTACTGTGTTAGCAATTTGTAAGAACTGTGCCAGAAACTCAGTAGGTTCTTCCTGTGGAAAACTGAAATACTGGCAATTTTGCTGCACCATGATAATGAGCTGAGGGTTTAGCTTAAAATTGCTGGCACTGATGGGGGGTATACAAATACTACTCCCATATGAAGCAGTAGTGGGGTTAGCATATGACCTCAGAGTCCTTCTGGACTGTTCATTTCCACTTAGGTCCATGATGGAGTTTTAAGATTTGAGATTAGAAAAGATAAGATAAGTTAGGTAAGAGAAGATAAGGAATTTTAAGAGAAGATAAGTTTTTAAAAAAAAAAGTTTTGAAATTTAAATTTTAAATTTTGAATTTTGAATTTTGAAAAAAGTCAACAATATAAGATAAAGATTTGAAAAAGATTTAAATTTTGAAAAGGTTTGATTTTTAAAATTTTAAATTTAAATTTTGAAATTTGAATTTTAAATTTTGGAATTTAACTGAAATTTGAAAATTGAACTTGAAATAAGATAAGATAAGATTTTGAAAAAGATATAATTTTTGAAAAAGATAAAGATAAGATAAGATAAAAAATTTAAAATAAAAATCTGAATTTTTTTATGTAAATTTCGAAAATTCAATTAAAATAAATAGAAAAGATATTTTTTATTTTTTTTAATTTAATGAGGAAAGAGAAAAATAATAAAATGACACCAAACTTAGAATTTTTAGATCAAAACAAAGAAAACAAACAAGAAAACTTTAAATGTCAAGATGAACACTAAGTAATACCTTACGTGAGTAAGGGTCGATCCCACGGAGATTGTCTGCTTGAAGCAAGCTATGGTTATCTTGTAAATCTTAGTCAGGAGATTAGTGATCAAAATGATTTTTTTGTTTATGAAAATTAAATAACATGAATTGAGGGTTACTTGTGATTCAATAATGAGGAACAGGTTGAGGTTCCGGAGATGCTCTGTCGTCTGAATCTCTACTTTCCTACTGTCTTCTTCTCCAAACACGCATGGTTTCCTTCAATGGCAAGCTGTATGTTGGTGGATCACCGTTGTCAATGGCTACCATCCATCCTCTCGGATGAAAAATACCAAGCACGATTTCTATACGGCTAATCATCTGTCGGTTCTCACTTGTGTCGGAATAGGATCTCTCTATCCTTTTGCACACTGTCACTGCGCCCAACATTCGTGAGTTTGAAGCTCATCACAGTCATCCCGTTCCAGATCCTACTCGGAATACCAGAGATAAGGTTTAGACTTTCCGGATCTCAGGAATGTTGCCAATTAGTTCTAGCCTCTACCACGAAGGTTCTAATCTCATGGATTCGAATGCTCTATTGTCAGGAGAGACAAGTTGAATCTGTGGATCAGAGACCCAAGAGATACACACTCAAGCTATCACCCAATGACTACGTTGAGCTCAGATAGAACGGGAGTGGTTGTCAGGCACGCGTTCATAAAGTTGAGAACGATGATAAGTGTCACGGATCATCACATTCTTCATATTGAAGTACGAGTGAGTATTGATGACAAGTTATCTTAGCCTAGTTTCACTAGCCTTTTTCTTTTGTTTTCGATTGATTTATGCACTTTCTTGAGCCATAAGAAAGCCAACTGGGTAGATTTCCATGTTTCCTTTGATTCAATCAACCATGTATGAATTAATGCAATTTCATGAGATTTTATGCTATAATTGTCATATATTATGAAAGAATAACAAACTCATGATTTTAAGCAAAGCTTTGATGTGTTTGGTTGATTGATGATAGGTGAAAAGAGTTTTGAAGAAGGTTGAAGAAAGAAGGAATGGCTGGGAGCAAGAGAGAACAAAAAGCTTGAGCAAAAGTTTGCCTCAAACTTTAGCTCAAACTTTTAAAAGAGTTGAAAACACTCCAGAGGAAAAAAGCTTGAGCAAAAGTTTGACCTCAAACTTTAGCTCAAACTTTTGGGAGAAAAGCTTGAGCCAATGTTTGCCTCAAACGTTTTGGCAAACGTTGGCATCACAAAATCAATACGCTGGAGGAAAAAGCTTGCGCCAACGTTTGAGGTCAAACTTTTGCTCAAACGTTGGCGCCACACTTGCACACCCTGGAGGAGAAAAGCTTGCGCCAACGTTTGAGGGCAAACTTTTGCTCAAGCTTTTTTCCTCTGGAGGGTTTTCAACTCTTTTCAAAGATTGAGCTAAAGTTTGAGGCAAACTTTTACTCAAGCTTTTATGTTTTTCAACCCGGTTCACAATGGATCTTTCTCCAACTCCAAGAGCAATCAACCAAGGCCTTTATCAACCCAATTCCATCAAGAACAAAGGCCTAATTCAAGGCTTGAAGACCATTTGAAGAAAGTGTATAAATAGCTTAGGATTTAAGTTTTAGGGGAGTTTTTTTTCTTTTCCTTTTAGAACTTTCCGTTTTAGTTTTGCTGAGAGCTTTTGGTTTTGGAATTAATTTGAGTTTCTGAGTTCGGGGAAGGAGAATTGAATTCTCTTCTTCTTAGTTTTCTTGTTTTCAATTTCAATTACATTTGTCTTGGATCTTGGGTTGAAGAATTGAGGAAATTCTATCTCAATCTCACCTTGAGATCTCTCTGTCTCACTTTACTGCACTTTTGGAAATTGAATTTGGTTTTGCTTCTTCTACTGCTTGACCTTTAATTTCTTGCAATTGAATTCTACATTTGGATCTAGGAAGGCATTGAGATCTAGATTCGGTTATCTAGTCTCTTGGGTCCTGAGATCTGAAATTTCCTTTTTATTTCTCTGTTGAATGCTTCTTCAAGCAATTTACATTTTCTGTTTGAGATCTACTGCAATTAAATCTATCTTTTACTTCCCTACTTGTTGCAATTTTACTTTTCCTTGTTTAAATTCTGCAAATCCACTTCCCAATTCCCTTTACAATTCAAGCCATTTACATTTCTTGCACTTTAAGATTCTGCAATTTACATTTCTTGCGTTCTAAGTTTCTGCCATTTAATTTCTTGTTCTTTAAGATTCAGCACATTATTTTCTGTTCTCCTTAATTTCATGCAATTTACCCATTCCCTTTACTTTCCATGCAAATTAAATTCTGTTAATCACAAATCACTCAACCAAATCTTGATTCGCTTGACTAAATCAACCACTAAACTAAAATTGCTCAATCCTTCAATCCCTGTGGGATCGACCTCACTCTCGTGAGTTTTTATTACTTGATGCGACCCGGCGCACTTGCCGGTTAGATTTGTGTGTTTGGAATTTATTTTCCGAAAATACACATCAAGTTTTTGGTGCCGTTGCCGGGGATTGAAATAGATTGACAATGATTAAGTGAAGTGGAGATCTAGATCTAGCATTTTTCTTTTCTGTTTCTCTAATTTTTGACTAACACACTAACTGTTTGAAATTTTGCTTAAACTAAACTTCATTCTAGCAATAGATTGAAGTGTTACTAGTGGTGTTTCTTTTGTTTTGTTTGTATGTCAGGTACAGGGTGAACCACTCCTATTTTATCTGAAATTGACCAGAGAACTCTTAGAAGGCTAAGAAGAGCTGAAAGAGGGAAAAATATTGTTGGAGAGGAAGAATCTGAGGAAGAATATCACGAGATGGAAGGAGATCCATCTAATCCTGAAGGAGCAGCCAATAACAACAATAATCCACCACAGAGAAGAGTTTTGGCTTCCTACACAAGTGCAGATCCTAGACATTGTGGGAGTAGCATTCTTACCCCAAATGTTAATGCAAATAACTTTGAACTAAAGCCACAACTCATCACCTTGGTTCAAAATAATTGTTCCTATGGAGGAGGATCACTTGAAGACCCTAACCAACACTTATCCACCTTCTTGAGGATTTGTGACACTGTCAAAACCAATGGTGTGCACCCTGACAGTTACAAGCTACTATTATTTCCATTTTCTCTCAGAGACAAGGCCACTCAATGGTTGGAATCCTTCCCAAGAGGCAGCATCAACAATTGGGATAATCTAGTAACAAAGTTCCTTGCCAAGGTTTACCCACCTCAAAGAGGCATTAGATCATTCTGCTGGAGGTTCACTACAACTAATGAAAACTGCTGAAGAGGCTCAGAATCTTGTGGATATGGTGGCCAACAACCAATATTTCTTTGCTCACCAAAGGCAACGCCAACCATCACAAAGGAAAGGAGTGATGGAGTTGGAAGGAGTGGACTCAATCTTGGCTCAAAACAAAATGATGCAGCAGTAAATTCAACAACAATTTGAGCAGATGGCCAAGAGGATTGATAGCCTCCAAGTTACAGCAGTTAACAAAAGCCAACCAACAACTCCTTGGGGGCAGAATGAGGAGAACCAAGAAGAACAACAACAAGAGCAAGTGCAGTATATGCACAACCAAGGACCAAATGAAGTGTATGGTGATACATACAATCCATCCTGGAAGAACCACCCAAACCTCAGATGGAGAGATAATCATACCCAAAACCAACAACCATGGCAGAGGAACTCAAACCAAAATACATTAAGAAACAACCAAAACCACAACCAGCAGCAAACTAACCAAAACCCCTGCAGAAAACCTCAAAACAACTACCCCAACCCCAACCATTACCAATCTAATAACCAACCCACCAACCAAAATGCCTACCATCCACCATCCACATCTCACAACCCACCACAAGCATCACCTGAATCTCAAAGACTTACCAACTTGGAAACCTTAATAGACAAAATGTGGAAACACCAAGAAATGACAACCAAGAACCATGAAGCCTCCATGAAGAGCCTAGAGAGGCAAATTGGCCAAATCTCCAAACAGATTTCTGTTGAGAGACCTTCAAGCTCACTACCGAGTGACACAATCCCATATCCTAAGGAAGAATGCAAGGCAATACAATTAAGGAGTGGGAGAACATTGATGAGCAACAATGACACTACAAAGAAGTAAGTAGAAAGCAGCAAAAGACCAACAGAAGATGAAAAGCAAACAAAGGCAGATGAAGCCAAGGATCAAGTTGTGATGCCAAACAAGAGCACTGAGAAACTCAAAGAGAAGAATAACCAACCACACAATTCAAAGGAAGTGATTCAGGGACAGCAGCAAGTAGGAAAAAGCATCACACCTCCACTGCCATATCCCCAGAGATTCAGCAAAGAGACTAAGGACCAACATTTTCATAAATTCCTTGAAACTTTCAAAAAGCTGGAAATCAATATTCCCTTTGCTGAAGCACTTGAGCAAATGCCTCTATATGCCAAGTTTTTGAAGGAGCTTATCAACAAGAAAAGAGGTTGGAATGAGAAAGAGACCATACTGCTTACTGAGGAATGCAGGGCTTTGATTCAAAAAGGGCTCCCTCCCAAGCTTGAAGACCCTGGGAGCTTTTTGCTGCCTTGCACCGTTGGGGAATTAACTATCACTAAGGCAATGTGCGATCTAGGAGCAAGTATTAACTTAATTCCCTCCTCTTTGGTAAAAAAACTGCATATAGAGGAAGTTAAACCGGTACAGATGTCTCTAGAGCTGGTAGATAAGTCAATGGTATACCCCAGGGGTGTAATTGAAAACCTTCTAGTCAAGGTGGACAAATTCATATACCCTGCAGATTTTGTGGTTCTAAATTCAGATGAGGATGAAAGTGACTCCATCATACTTGGGAGACCGTTCTTGGCCACTGCCAGGGCTATCATAGACGTAGAGCAAGGAGAATTAACTCTCAGAATGCATGATAAGAGTGTCACTCTGAAAGTAGTACCAGAAGTGCAGTTCAGTGATGAGAAGAAAGACTATATGGAACTCGACAAGGAAGAATCACAGTTAAAGAAAGAAAGCAACAAGGTGATTCACAGCAACATCCCAAGGCAAAAGATTGTGCAGAATTATGAAGAAGTTCAATAGGATATTGGAGTATTAGCCACTAAAAAGAGAGATCTCCAAAGCGAGCCTACGGCCAAAAGGGAAAGGTTAACAAAAGGAAGCAAGAAACACAGAAACAAAACAAAAAGGGGTTGGAAGAACAGGAGGATTCCAACAGAAGGGCTTTCCAAAGATGGCAAAGTGCAATTGATATATCAACAACTGGGAGCAAGCCAATAGACTGATGACTATTACACTGTCAGCAACATACTCTCATTGGAGCATGCTGAAATTGAACACCAGAGAACAAAGAAGAGGATTACAGTCAGGGGAGACAAGTTGAGGCACTACAATCCTCAACCACCATAAAAGAAAGCTCCACTGTCAAGCTAGTGACAATAAAAGAGCGCTCCATGGGAGGCAACCCATGATTTAAGTTTTCTGTCAGTTTAAATTCAATAAGCTATGATCAACTGAGCATGAATATTTTTTTTCATGAACATACTTAATGAATGCATGCACTGTTTTGAAACATATGCTAAGACTTCCAAGTTTGGTGTGCCTTCAAGCACACCAAACCAGTGTTACAAACATTTTCAAACCATATGCTTAGTTATCCTGATGAAGCATATGACCAAACACTAAGTTTGGTGTTTTTCTTCTCATGAAAATTAAAAATCATGCATCAATGATCATACATTGTCTCTTTCTGAGACTTTTCAATTAAAAAGAAATCATATTCTGTGACGAAGGCATCAATTGTGATTTACTACTAGCATCTCACATTTACCCCTTAAGCAAGAGACAAGTTTGGTGTTCATCAAACCTTGATGCACTGATTAAGGGACACAATTGATCCTTCATGAAAAAAAAAAGAGAAAAAGGAAAATTATGATGAAAACATTTCTTATAAACATTTAACCAAGAGTGACATTGGGATTTCAAGAACACTAGTTGGAGGAAGAAACATTTTTAAACTATATGACCAAACATTAAGTTTGGTGTCCTCCAAGAAAAGTCACGGTTACAATGGATATAAGGAATGAGAGTTCATATAGTTGTGAATAAAGGAAGCATTCTTGCCACGGTTTGATAATGTTGATCCTTGATGTCTTGTTGTGATGACTAGGTGGTCAAAGAACACTCAATGAAAGAGACAAGACAAAGGGAGAGCATAGCATGAGGACAAAATCCCTTCACATGTCTCAAAAAGTGAATCTGCCACTCCTTGGAATGATCACGGTATAGACCATTGAAGAAGCAAGTTTTGTCTTCATTCACCCTCACATGCACACCTTTGATTCACATAGTGTCCAATTGCATCCTAGCCTTTCATTATTCATTTAAGTAACACACCACCTTCAAGCCATGCACATAACCGAATGGTTGCATACCTCTGCACTCCAACCATTCAAACTCCATTCCCATCATCATTCTTCATCATATAAGCTCAGCCTCAATCACTTTTCTTGTCAAAATCTCCAACTTTTTTCACACTCCTTTTAACCTCAAAGAGATCAAACAACCAAGTGGTCATGGCCTCTTCCTCAAGAACCAAACGAAGAAAAGGGAAAGATCCCATGATGGAGGAGAGTACACCCGAATATGACCGATGGAGGTTTAGATCTTGGTTCCATCAATTACAACTTCAATGGATGAATGAGAAGAAGATATATCCAGAGGTTCCTTTCATGCTACCAGATGAAGGGTGCCAAGAAATGAAGGACAAGATTAGAAAGAGGAAATGGGAAGAACTCGTCTCACCTATCACTCGAGTCAATGCAAATATCATAAGAGAGTTCTATGACAATATCCCAAGACTTGACATGGGTGAAGCCCCAACGTACAAGAGTTATGTACGGGGGATGGAAGTAGACTTTAGCTCAGACGCCATCAAGAAAGTCTTGGGACTAAAATCAGTCCGCTTTAGTGAACCTGGATACCACCAAAGGGTAAATGGAGATCCGGATTATGATAGAATTTCTAGAGATATTTGTATGGAGAACTCAGAGTGGGAAGGAGATGCCAAGAACAAATACAAGTATCTGAGGAGAGGAAACCTTACCCCGGAAGCAAAGGGATGGTATGAGCTATTGAAAAGATCAATTTTGGGCACAGTAAACACCTTAGAAGTCAACAGGAAGAGAGCTGTTATGTTGCATTGCATTATTGTGGGAGGAGAGGTGAAGGTTCATGAAATCCTTGCAAAAGACATTCAAAAACTTGCAAAGAAGAATTCGGCCGGGTCTTGGTTGTACTACCCAAGCACCATTATGAGGTTGTGCACAAAAGCTAAAGTACCAATGGAGGACGAGAATCCAACATGGTTGAACCCGGGTATGCCTATAACCATTGAAAGAATGATGATGGCTACTGAAGCGCATCAAGGCCGAAGACCACATGGAAGAAGGCAAAGAGAAGAACCAATGGAGGAAGAAGAGTTACAAGAGGAAGAAGAACCACAAGAGGAAGAGGAACAGCAACACATTCCACCACATAACACTTTGGACATGACTCAGATGCAGGAAGCAATTGGAAGATTATCACAACAGTACATGAGAATTCAAGAAAGGCAAGAGGAATACCATTCACTATACATGAAAAACCAACAAGAGCAAGAAGAACGGGAGCTAAGAATGATGAACAAACAAAGTGAGTTTGAGTCAAAATTCTTCGCGATGCAAGAGGAGCATGCCTTTCAATCTCACGAATCGTTTGGAAAGTTGGTACAAATGCAAGCTAAAAATCTGAGGCCTCTCAAAGAGTTCACAACCCTCCAATATGCAAGATATGAAGTCCAAGCCGATTACAACATAAATAGTCAAATCAAACTGAACTATATTGGAGAGCACCTGCATAACATGGATCTAGCTGATCCAACTTTCGATGAATTCTTCAAAGGGAGAAGTGAGATAGAAGTAAGCAATGCTATGAAGCTTGAAGATAGAGTAGAGGAGGCGATGAATAGAGCTGGGTTCTGGCGGGATCAACAGACAACAGACATGGACACAGGGAACACCAGCAACCAAGTATATGAAAGAAGAAAGAAAAAGCATGACAAATGAAAGGTGGACTTGCTCCTTGTTCATCACTACAAAGAAAAAAAACATGCATCTTATTTGTTTAAAATAGTCTTTGCATTATGTTTGTTTCCCTTAAAATAAGTAAGCTAGTCTAATTGTGTGCTTGTGTGTTTACTTTCACTTAACAAAAAGCATGCTTTGTCCCCTGCAGTTTCAATTCAATAAAAGAAATGTTTGAATGAGAAGTGAGATAGTTCTCTGTTAGATAGAAGTACAATAAAAGTAAGTGGTGGTATGTGTGTGTGATTGTATGATAGCTCACTTTTAGTGAATAAGAGAACTAGGATGTCTCCTTCTAAGTAGAAAGTGGCCTACTGTCTATGAATCTCAATCAAATAAAATTCCTTGGTTAAAAAGAAAAACAAATAGAGAAAAGAAAAAGCCAAAAATGGGCAATAGAATAAAAAAAAAAAGAAACAAGGCTAGACACCAATAGCTTGAACCTTAGAATATATGCCTGTGGTGTCTTTGTACTAGGATCTGCTTGGATTATTAAGTTCTTTGGAGTGCATCAACACTTGGTGACTTGGGTTAACTAACCCGGGATCATCAGCTGAAAGTCCACTATCAAGAGCAACCTAACTACAAGGCATTTAGTAACCCAAAGAGGTGCTGGG
>NC_029785.2:81785928-81793428 GCF_000816755.2 Arachis ipaensis
AATAAAAGAACTAGGATGTTTCCTTCTAAGTATAAAGTGGCCTACTGTCTATGAATCTCAATCAAATAAAAGTCCTTGGTTAAAAAGAAAAAAAAAACAAACAGAGAAAAGAAAAAGCCAAAAATGGGGCAATAGAATAAAGAAAAAAAGAAACAAAGCTAGACACCAATAGCTTGAACCTTAGAATATATGCCTGTGGTGTCTTTGTACTAGGATCTGCTTGGATTATTTGGAGTGTTGGAGTGCATCAACACTTGGTGACTTGGGTTAACTAACCCGGGATCATCAGCTGAAAGTCCACTATCAAGAGCAACCTAGCATTTAGTAACCTAACTACAAGGCATTTAGTAACCCAAAGAGGTGCTGGGCATCAATGTTTTAAGAAGGAGTGTGAGCCAAGTGTCTATAGTGAATAATGTGTCAAGTATAAAGAAAGAAAAGAACTTGTTACACATGACACTGAACTAAAGCTTTTAGAAAAAAAATAATAATCAAGGGCAAAGGAATAATGAGAGGTCATAGCAGGGTGTTGCTTGATGCTTGAAGGGGGCTTTCTAGGCCTAAAAGTCAATAAGAAGTGAGTGTTTACATATCCACAGAAAACCCCATGAACTACCAATAATACTCTGCTAGCATAAACATCCTCTTCTATTTCATTCTTTCTTCTCAATAATTCTTTTCTTGCTTGGGGACAAGCAAGCTTTAAGTTTGGTGTTGTGATGACAAGTCATCTTAGCCTAGTTTCACTAGCCTTTTTCTTTTGTTTTCGATTGATTTATGCACTTTCTTGAGCCATAAGCAAGCCAACTGGTAGATTTCCATGTTTCCTTTGATTCAATCAACCATGTATGAATTAATGCAATTTCATGAGATTTTATGCTATAATTGTCATATATTATGAAAGAATAACAAACTCATGATTTTAAGCAAAGCTTTGATGTGTTTGGTTGATTGATGATAGGTGAAAAGAGTTTTGAAGAAGGTTGAAGAAAGAAGGAATGGCTAGGAGCAAGAGAGAACAAAAAGCTTGAGCAAAAGTTTGCCTCAAACTTTAGCTCAAACTTTTAAAAGAGTTGAAAACACTCCAGAGGAAAAAAGCTTGAGCAAAAGTTTGACCTCAAACTTTAGCTCAAACTTTTGGGAGAAAAGCTTGAGCCAACGTTTGCCTCAAACGTTTTGGCAAACGTTGGCATCACAAAATCAATATGCTGGAGGAAAAAGCTTGCGCCAACGTTTGAGGTCAAACTTTTGCTCAAACGTTGGCGCCACACTTGCACACCCTGGAGGAGAAAAGCTTGCGCCAACGTTTGCCTCAAGCTTTTTGGCAAACGTTGGCGCCACACACATTTACAAGGGGGCCAACGTTTGAGCAAAAGTTTGACCTCAAACCTTGGCTCAAACGTTGGTAGCAGCAAAGTGAAGCCATCTGGTGTAAAAAGTTTGAGTAAAAGTTTGCCTCAAACTTTTACTCAAACTTTTACTCAAGCTTTTATGTTTTTCAACACGGTTCACAATGGATCTTTCTCCAACTCCAAGAGCAATCAACCAAGGCCTTTATCAACCCAATTCCATCAAGAACAAAGGCCCAATTCAAGGCTTGAAGACCATTTGAAGAAAGTGTATAAATAGCTTAGGATTTAAGTTTTAGGGGAGTTTTTTTTTCTTTTCCTTTTAGAACTTTCCGTTTTAGTTTTGCTGAGAGCTTTTGGTTTTGGAATTAATTTGAGTTTCTGAGTTCGGGGAAGGAGAATTGAATTCTCTTCTTCTTAGTTTTCTTGTTTTCAATTTCAATTACATTTGTGTTGGATCTTGGGTTGAAGAATTGAGGAAATTCTGTCTCAATCTCACCTTGAGATCTCTTTGTCTCACTTTACTGCACTTTTGGAAATTGAATTTGGTTTTCCTTCTTCTACTGCTTGACCTTTAATTTCTTGCAATTGAATACTACATTTGGATCTAGGAAGGCATTGAGATCTAGACTCGGTAATCTAGTCTCTTGGGTCCTGAGATCTGAAATTTCCTTTTTATTTCTCTGTTGAATGCTTCTTCAAGCAATTTACATTTTTTGTTTGAGATCTACTGCAATTAAATCTATCTTTTACTTCCCTGCTTGTTGCATTTTTACTTTTCCTTGTTTAAATTCTGCAAATCTACTTCCCAATTCCCTTTACAATTCAAGCCATTTACATTTCTTGAACTTTAAGATTCTGCAATTTACATTTCTTGCGTTCTAAGTTTCTGCCATTTAATTTCTTGTTCTTTAAGATTCAGCACTTTATTTTCTGTTCTCCTTAATTCCATGCAATTTACCCATTCCCTTTACTTTCCATGCAAATTAAATTCTGTTAATCACAAATCACTCAACCAAATCTTGATTCGCTTGACTAAATCAACCACTAAACTAAAATTGCTCAATCCTTCAATCCCTGTGGGATCGACCTCACTCCCGTGAGTTTTTATTACTTGATGCGACCCGGTGCACTTGCCGTTTAGATTTGTGTGTTTGGAATTCATTTTCCGAAAATACACATCAAGTATCTTAGAACAGAAGCAAGCGTAATTGAATAGAAAATAATAGTAATTGAATTAATCCATTGAAACACAACAGAGCTCCTCAGCCCCACCTATGGGGTTTAGAGACTCATGCGGTAGGAGATACAATATTAGATGTAAAATGTCATGATTTGCTAAATGAATCTCTAAAAGTAGTTTTTATACTAAACTAGTAACTTAGGTTTACAAAAAATGAGTAATTAGGTGTAGATAGCGCAGAATTCCACTTCCGGGGCCCACTTGGTGAGTGTTTGGGCTGAGCTTTCAAGCTTCCACGTGCATATGCTTCAAATTGGAGTTAAACGCCACCCTGGGTGCCAAAATAGGCGTTTAACGCCAAGAAGTGTGCCAGTTCTAGCGTTTTACGCCAGAAAAGGGTCTTTGGCTGGCGTTTAACGCTACATTGGACCATCAAATCTCGGGCAAAGCATGGACTATTATATATTGATGGAAAGCCCATGATGTCTACTTTCCAACGCAATTAAGAGTGCGCCAATTGGGCTTTAGTAACTCCAGAAAATTCACTTTGAGTGCAGGAGGGTCAGAATCCAACAGCATCTACAGTCCTTTCTCAGCCTCTGAATCAGATTTTTGCTCAGGTCCCTCAATTTCAGCCAGAAAATACCTGAAATTACAGAAAAACCCATAAACTCATAGTAAAGTCTAGAAATGTGATTTTTGCATAAAAACTAATAAAAATATAATAGAAAGTAATTAAAACACACTAAAAACTATGTAAAAACAATGCCAAAAAGGGTATAAATTATCCGCTCATCAACTAGCAAGGCACAAATGGTGGTCAGGGTTGGAACTCCTACTACCCGTTCATGAGTTCTTTCTTCACTTAAGTACGAGGTGGATGTGGAGATCTCCGATTCTTCCACAGAAGGAGTCAAGTAACTCAGAAGCTTCTTGATGTAAGCATATCGGAGTTGGTTCTGCCGTTCATATCTATCTATCTTCTTGTGGATGTCTTCAAGCCTTTCATAGGAGGATCTTTGTGATGTGAAAGGAGTGGTAGGAATAACCGAGGGGGTAGCTATCTCAAGGGTGTTGTGTTCCGCTGAAGGCTTGAGATATTTTCCAGTTAGGACCACGTCGCCCTCTACCGAAATTATCGCTTTTCGATCTTTAGTCTCTCGGGGAACACCAGCAGCAGCAACTAACTCCGTCACCAAGGTCGGGAAAGGTAGGTTACCCTTGGCATGAACACGACCCATGGCTTGGTGGATGAGGCGAGCAATGTTAACCGGCCGCCGTGTGAGTATACACCAAACTAGTAAGGCGAGGTCCGCGGTGATCAAGGTCTCGTGAGTGCTGGAAAACACATAATGAGACAAGATATGAGTCCATGCTCGAGCCTCTACGGTCAGAAAGCGCGCAAGAATGCCCTTGGGTCGGGGCCTGAGGTACCCTTGGGCCCAAAATGCATCCGGTTCGACAATAACCCGGCGGATAGCATCCCAATAAAAAACATAATCAAAGTCATCGCGCTGTCAGAGGGTCTCTTGGTAACCATCTATCTCATCCGGTACGGGTGGGACATGGAGTACTTCTTGAATAGCTTTCTCGAAAACTCGAACTTGCTTCTGGCATATGAAGATAGTCTGAAGAGAAGGTGAGAAGTAATTAGTGTAGAACTCTACCACCCACGAGAGATTAGCTTCTTGTGGTTTCTTCAGGAGAAAGCCCAATCCTCGTCGCTCAATGCGAGGTATGATAAACTGAACTACATGACCCGGAGGGTTAAGAAGGGTTCAGAATGATAATTCTGTGGAATCACAATGGGGAACGTGAGTTCGCAATAGCGGTTGGGAAACCTAGTGGAATCTCTCGCTGGGTTGTCCTTCTCTTGGTCATCAATCTTAGTGATGCTTCGCGCCTTATTGGGGAGAGGCTTGGCCTTGAGCGTATGTTGCGCTTTGGCAGTGGCTTTTTGAGGTGCCCTTTAGAAGACATTAAACTCAAGGAGACCACACTCAAATTATAACATGCTAGTAAAAAAAAAGTGCCACAAAAGAAAAGGTATCATGCAAACATGACAGCTGTAACATACAAGCAAGATAACCATTGAAATACGGAGCAATGTACTAGCATGGAATGCAAGAGTGAAAAGGGCATGCAAGTAAGGCATGAGAAGAACAAACTCGAGCATTGCTAACAACCCCAAATGACATATGTAAGAAAGATAAAAGCGCGAAGAATTCAAATTCCCAATCTAGCTCCAAGACATGAAGGCATACAAAAGGAATGAAGTGGAGTTAGAGAGAAGTGAAATTCAATTCTTGCAATATGACCTAATGAAGCATGTCATGGGTATGCACCTACAAGTGGTAAGAATAAAGTGTAAAGAGGCAATGCGCAATGAGAAGGCAAGCGTATTGATAGAAGAGCACCAATTTAGAAGCATGGTGTCAAAATTGACTAAAAATATGATAGGTGCAATTCAACAAACACTTGGCGTGCAACATGAAAATCATAAGCACAATGAGTGAATGCAAAGGTGCAATACCCCAAATTGATATACCCAACATCAAACAACATCACATAATCATAATGGATTCACAAGATAACAATTAACCCATCAAAGCAAGTGGTAATAACAAAATTCATTATCCATAGAAATAGCAAAGTAAAAGGAGAAAGCAAATAAACAAGATAGAATTTAACAAAATATAACTAAGAGAATTAACAGAAGGTAAAGACATTCAATGAAGAAAGAAAAGCATAAAGTAAAAACAAAAAGAATAGAAAAGAATATGACCTTGGGTGGAGTAGAGAAGATGAGGTGCAAGTAAGAGAAAAGGAAAGAGGGAAGAGAGAAAGAGGAGAGAGAAAATGGGACCGCCGGAAGTGTTGGTCGCTGGTGGATGAAGTTGCCGGTGGCGGTGGGTGAGAGAAATGGTGAAGGGGGAAGGTAAAGAAGAAGGTAGAAGAAGAAGAAGAAGAAAAGAAAGAAAGAAGGAAAGAAGGAATGGAGAAATGGGTGAAATAGGGCGCGCTAGTGATTTTCTGCGTCGCAAGATCGACGCGCGAGCGCACGCCACGCGTACGCGCGGAATGAGAGAAAGGGAGAGACGCGCGAGCGCCACCCACGCGGATGCGTGGGTGGAGAAATAAGCGAGGGACACGAACGCGTCACAGTGCGCGCAAGCGTGAAATGATTGCGCGTTTTGCGCAATGCTTGCGCAAGTCTCAGGTGCCAAGTACTGAGGGAATGTGTGCTGGGCGATCCACGCGTACACGTCATGTGTGCGCACGCGTGGTTGGGCAGGTGGTCGAGCGACGCGTAAGCATCAATTGCGTGCACGCATGACAAGGAGTTGCGCGTTTTGCGCAATGCTTGCACAATACTCGCACAACTCTCGGGTCGAACGTACCAAGTACGGCATGCAGAACAACCGACGTGTATGCGCGGATAGTGTTGGGGGCAGGAGACGCGCGGGCGTACTTCACGCAGACGCGTGAATATGGGTTTGCGCATTTCGCGCGTTGCTAGCGCATTGGTCGCGCAACTCTCGGGTTGAATGCCCATCCTTGCGAATATGCAAGGGACGCGCGCGCGTCCTGCACGCTTATGCGTGCATCCTTTTTGTTTTTTTTTTTACAACATAGAAAAAGGTATTCTAAGACATTCCTGGCAGGTATTCAAGCTAGATAGTCAAGAAAACACTTACAAATTCATGCACCATTCAAAACAAAGCATTTTCTCTAACTTCGACAATTCATCCATACCAAGAATAATGAAATCTATATGCACATCCTAACAGTTCAACAGAATCAACAAAGCTAGCATTCCTAAGCAATCAACAACACCAAGAAATCACAAAATTCACAAAAATCTAAAGCTGTCATGATACACAAGGAAGATCTTACCACGGTGGGGTGCCTCCCACCAAGCACTTTTTTTTAATGTCCTTAAGTTGGACGGTCAGTCGCTTAAGCCTCTTCTCCTCTAGGTGCATCCATAAGCAGGAACACCTCTAGCTCCTTAGGAGACTTGTAGCCATGGTACTTCTTCACCCTATGTCCATTCACCTTGAAAGTTGCCTCGTTTCTAGGGTCAAACAATTCCACCACTCCATAGGGCTTTACCTCCTTCACCTTGAAGGGTCCTTCCCATCTAGAGCGGATCTTGCCAGGCATGAATCTATGCCTCGAGTTATATAGGAGAACCTCATCACCTTCTTGAAAATCCTTCTTTCGGATATGGTGGTCACGAAATGCCTTAGTCTTTTCCTTGTAGATCCGGGAATTCTCATATGCTTCATTCCTAAAACACTCAAGCTCCTCTAGCTGTAATTTTCTGGCTACACCCGACTTGGTGAAATCCATGATACACTGCTTTACTGCCCAATAGGCTTTATGCTCAATTTCCACCGGAAGGTGGCATGCCTTACCATAGACAATCTGGAAGGGACTCATCCCTAATGGAGTCTTGTAGGCAGTCCTATACGCCTATAAATAGAACTTTTTACTATTGTATTTACATCTTCGGATCATCTTTGATCAGTTTTATGCTATCTTAGACCTTTATGGGGGCTGGCCACTCGGCCATGCCTGGACCTTGTTCTTATGTATTTTCAACGGTAGAGTTTCTACACACCATAGATTAAGGTGTGGAGCTCTGCTGTTCCTCATGAATTAATACAAAGTACTATTGTTTTTCTATTCAATTCAAGCTTATTCTGATTCTAAGATATTCATTCGCACCTCAATATGAATGTGATGATCGTGACAATCATCATCATTCCCAACCTATGAACGCGTGCCTGACAACCACTTCCGTTCTACCTTAGATTGAATGAGTATCTCTGGGATTCCTTAAGCATCGTTGTGGTAAAGGCCGTAATGCCAGAGGAATCATTACCACAGGGCATAGAGGGGGAGGTCATAAGCGTCTATACCGTAAAATCGATTTTTTCCGGAATGAAAAAGACATATATG
>NC_029785.2:81795928-81801081 GCF_000816755.2 Arachis ipaensis
ATAAATACTTTACTTGTTCTGCTAAAGCTTAGGACATACTTTTTTTGTTTAGAAATATCCACCATTTACGAAAATTTTGTTTATTTTTTAAGAAAACAGTAAGGTAAGGCCATTCCATTTCGACAAAATACCCACACCCAAGTTCCATAGCTTTGGGTCCGCTAGCCCGATCATGATTTTCTTACCCCCAGAGGTAAGGGTCCTTACCTTTTTGGCCGGTTGTGGGCGAGGAGGGATTCGAACCCCCGACACCGTGGTTCGTAGCCACGTGCTCTAATCCTCTGAGCTACAGGCCCCATCCTGTCTCCACTGGATCTGTTTCCCAGAGTACCCTAAAACTAAAAAAAGGGAACCTTCCCTCTCCCCAGCCATTTCATTTCGGCTTAAGAGGATGTGAAAGCGCCTCTCTCTCTATAAGAACGGTGCGTTCCGAGGTGTGAAGTGGGCGAGAAGGGATTTCATAATTGGGGTTTTGAATAAGATGACCTTTTTCATTTTGAATTCTTATTACTTTTTCATATTGAAAAAGTAATAAGAGAGATCTTAAGCTTTTTATCATCCTGGCACCGAGCTATTTTTCCGCAGGACCTCCCCTACAGTATCGTCACCGCAGTATCGATTCAATACATTTCTTATGTACCCATAGGTGCTATATTGGATTTGAATCAGATTTCGGATCAATCTATATTGATTGACTGCCTCCATTATGTTGTTGCTAGCAAATACCACTATTTTTGGTTTTGGATCTTCCAAATCATTCCCGCAATAGGTCCAGACCCATTTTTTTATGAGCCTTCGATAAAAAGATTCATTCTCTTCATAAAAAAGAGGAGGTAGAAACAATAAAGATTTATTTTTCGACTCATCCCTGGAGTTTCGTTCGAGTGCCCGAAAATAATATTCTAAAGCTTTTGTATGTTCTCCGTTACTTGTGTGAATAAGGCCTATGTTATAAAGTATATAACTTCGATCATAGGGATCAATTTCCAGTCGCATAGCCTCATAATAATTCTGTAAAGCTTCTGCATAATTTCCTTCAGATTGCGCCGACATCCGTTACGGTCGTCATTCAGTTCAAAGAATCTCCGCTCCAGAACCGTACGTGATATTTTCATCTCATACGGCTCCTCCTTTATGTGTATAATGATAAAAAAATGAATACATTAAATCAAAAAAAGATTCCAGTATTCTCTCTCATTATCACCTGTGCAGGGCTAGTGTTTTTACAAGAAATCTCTAGCCAACCTTCCTGTAAAAGATCTTTTCTTAACATCAAGTTTGTTGGTACTGGATAAAAAGGATAACTCCAACAATATCTTTGTCCTCAACGCCGCTTAATTTCCCAGAATTAGTCACCTCAACACCCTTCGATGGTTATACGGGTATCCAAAAATATTGATTTCTATTAAAATCATGACCAGAGGCGAGTCCATAAATATACTCCCGAAAAATAAGTGGGTATAGGAAGTTCTGTTGACTAGATCTATCTAGTTCTAAATATCTTTGATATTCTTTCATTTTTCAAATTCAATTTTGTCAAAGGGATCAAAGATTTATTGGATTGGAAATCCAATACATAGTGCGATACAGTCAAAACGGGGTATTTCTAGATATTCGAATTAAAACGAATTATGAATAGATACTAAAAAATGATCAACGGATTCTCTCCACTTGCTTTTTCCACCTAATTGTTCTAGGATAATGATGCACATAAACTAGTTATGCTACGATTTAGGAAATTGCACGATCGGCAAAATTCCTTCCGGCAAGCAGCATTTCTTAGCCTTCATGATTCTGGCGTTTAAGCTCCAGTTTAGGCTTAAACTGGAACTTAAACTCCACATGTGATATTCAAGCTTCCTTTATTGATTTTGTTGCTTCCTTGCCTAGCCTCTTCTTCCCTGAAATCATCCAAACAATTGCATCAAAGTCTTGCAAAATTTCATGAGAAATCTTCCATTCATAGCATTCAACTAAAACAACTAAAACTCATGGATATTGCATCAAAATCATATTGTTTGGATGGTTCATTGCTTTGTTATTCTTTTAACCATTCTTGGTTACTTTAAGCTCAAGAAAGTGCATAAAACCACTAAAATTAACAGAAAAATACTAGTGAAACTAGCCTAAGATGCCTTGGCATCAGATAACAAGCTAGTTAGAAATCCTTTATTTTATCAGCCTAATCGCTCTTTTGATTTTGGAAAAAAGAATATCTTTATCAATATACTCTTTCTTCTACACATTGATCGCCACCCCGTAATGGAGAATAGCTAATAATTAGGACTCATAACAAAAATAAATAATCCATTCATGGGAAAAGCTTTTCCCGCATCAAGCACTAATATATTTTTAACGTCCAATTAGATGGGGTAATCATTCAATTAAAAAGAATGAAAGCTCGTTGCTTTTTGTTTCTCTATAATTGGAGTTGCCAAGTTCTATCCCTTTATTACTTAAACCCAACTGATTTTGTTCACGAATTCAAACAAAAAAAATGGTCCCATCCAATAAGAATGAGATCCTTTTAGAATTCGCTATTGATACGACATGCGGATTTTTCCATTCATTCCTTTCTGGATCAGTCATGGTCTTACAAACCCTACCGAGGTTATGGACGAAACAATTGCTTCATAAAAATGTGTAAAAAATGGAGTCGCAGTTCCTATAGAACCTATCACTAAAACACCCCTGGGGGGGTAGGGCTAAGCGGAGCGAAAAGGGTTTCCCATGAGATGGGAAATGAAAACTATTAGCCCCACAGGGGGTTTGTGAATAAGTGATTGTCTGATAATGAGCAAGGAATATCCGTCTTTCTGCTAAACAGGATGTAAACTCATAATTCATTAGATACTTTTTATGAATGTCAACTAAGTATCGTAAGTAAATTGCTCCCGGTTGTTCAATCATTTGATAACCAGAGTTATTCTTTGATAAAGGATCACTATGTGTCAGACTCAATAGAATTTGATCAATCCTTTTTTCTGTCGTTAAGGTAGAGAACTGAACCAAGAATTCTCTTTCTTTATCATCAATCGAATCATTGTTCGAGAACCAGGATTCTATTTTATCATCACTCCAATCACCATTCACGTTTTTTCTTTTTCTTATCAAGGAATAGATCGCTTTATTTGTATGACTTAGATGTCTCGTATTTCTTGAAAAAGTGATTCGATTGATGGGTTTTGGTATGGTACTTATGAGATCGAAGAGATTCCAATATTTCTTCTTAGAACGCGATATCGTCAAGAATTTCTGACTATTGCATGGGAAGAGGTTCATCTCCGAAGTATTTTCCCCTTTCAATATTTTTCTATTGGAGCTTCGCTCATTCCTTTTATCGAGCATAATGATGCGAATCGAGCTTTAATGAGTTCAAATATGCAACGTCAAGCAGTTCCGCTTTTTCGGTCCGAAAAGTGCATTGTGGGAACGGGATTGGAACGCCAAGTAGCCTTAGATTCGGGGGCTTCCGCTATAGCGGAACACGAGGGAAAGATCTTTTATAGCGATACTGAAAAGATCCTTCAATTGGCCAATGGGGAGACTTTAAACATCACATTGGTTATGTATCAAGGTTCTAATAAAAATACTTGCATGCATCAAAAACCTCAAGTTCAACGCGGTAAATGCATAAAAAGGGGTCAAATTTTAGCGGACGGTGCTGCTACAATTTGCGGCGAACTTGCTTTGGGAAAAAACATATTAGAAGTTTATATGCCATGGGAGGGTTACAATTCTGAAGATGCTGTACTCATCAGCGAACGTCTGGTCTATGAAGATATTTATACTTCTTTTCACATACGAAAATATGAAATTCAAACTCATGTGACAAGCCACGGTCCTGAAAAAATCACTAAAGAAATCCCACACCTAGAAGCCCATTTACTCCGAAATTTAGACAAAAATGGAATTGTTACCCCCGAAACTTGGGTAGAGACAGGCGATATTTTAGTGGGGAAATTAACGCCTCAAATGGTACAGGAATCCTCGTATGCCCCGGAAGATAGATTATTACGAGCTATACTTGGAATTCAGGTATCCTCCTCAAAGGAAACTTGTCTAAAACTACATATAGGCGGTAGAGGTCGAGTTGTTAATGTAAGATGTATTCAAAAAAAAGAAGTTCCAATTATAATCCAGAAACTATTAGAATATATATATTGCAGAAACGTGAAATCAAAGTAGGTGATAAAGTGGCCGGGAGACATGGAAATAAGGGTATCTTTTCCAAAATTTTGCCTAGACAGGATATGCCTTATTTGGATTTTCTTTCCTTTTGCCGCATTTCGTTCAAAGGGTTGAAGGGAGATAGTACATCAAGCTGTTCGCAAGGGCCAACTTGATCCTCTTCCCCAGGATCCCAGATGAGGAAACCCTAGGAGAGCCACCGACTCCAACTACCGTCCATGTACGATCCCTACTAGATCTGACCAACTACCCATCCTACCTCCTCTACGTTCTTGATAGCCCATCTTTGTCTCAGTAGAGTCTTTCAGTGGCATGTTTCGGTCCTCTTTCCCATTACTTAGAAAAAGTGAGCCACCGGTGTAGGTACAAGAAACTATCATTACCGCCTGGACAATTAGACATCCAACCCGTAATCGGAACGACCCAATTGCAAGAGCGGAGCTCTACCAACTGAGCTATATCCCCCCGAGCCAAGTGGAGCATGCATGAAGGAGTCAGTCTTCTATTCTTTTCCTTGGCGCAGCTGGGCCATCCTAGACTTGAACCAGAGACTTCGCCCGTGAAGTAAATCATCGCACCTACGGTCCAATCCAACCAATTGAGAGAGAATCAATAGATTCCTTTTCGGGAGCGATTCATCCTTCCCGAACGCAGCATACAACTATCCGCTGTACTGTGCTCTCTTTCGATGTCCTGGAGAGGAAGATGCATCTTGGGTTGACATATAGTGTGACTTGTCAGATATATATGGGTTATATGGGATTTCCCCGTTTTTTCCACCGATTAAGGTATCCTCTCTTTCACCCCGAAAAATATTGATTGAATCGTCAAAAATCTGGAGCGTGAAGTGTAATGAAGTTCAATTAGATCGATCTTTTATTTTTTTTAGGGGGTATCCAAATTAGTATTCTCAATTTTGAATTATTTATGGTTGGCTTGACTGGACCAATAAATAAAATGAA
>NC_029785.2:81801551-81803665 GCF_000816755.2 Arachis ipaensis
TAGCAAAAGCAAAAAGATGTGGTATTGCAGTATTTGTCCTATATGTGCAAATAAGAATCGGGCAGATCTTTACTCAGAGTATAATAGAAACCTAAAAGAAAAGAATTGAAGAAGCCCATTCATAAACAAGAAAATTACATTGTGATTTAATTTTATTTAGATTCGATCTCGATGAAAACAATACATCAATGAGGAGTTAGTTCAAAAAGTTAAATACATTCTATATGTACGGCTAAAAGAAGGGCTCAAAAGTCCTCTTTATTGAAAAAAAATTGTAAGAAAAAGACCTTTCCCTTCGTTAGAAATTCTAAAAAGTCCATTTTGGAAAAGAGTCATAAAGTTTGTGGATTCACCACTTTCTCCAGAATTCGGTTAATCTCCTGGTTGGACACCTCTGCTTGTTCGTTGGTTTGGGGGTGATAAGCAGTTGCAACCTTATGCAATACCCCATAGCACTTGAGCAGTGCCTCTACTTTCCTGTTGCAAAAGTGGGACTGATAAACCCATATTTCATGAGTTCTTTTGTTCTTAATTTGAGTGATTTATCCAAGTCTTCACCTACTTATTCACATTAATTGCATGGTTTTACTTTCCCTTCCTCATTATGTGATGTAAATGAAAAACATGTTCCCTAAGCTTTAAATTTAATAAATTTAATTACCTTTATTTCCATTCGATGCCGTGATTAGTGTGTTGAGTAGTTTCAGATTTTCTAAGGCAGAATGACTTAAAGGATGGAAAAGGAAACATACTAAAATGGAAGGAGAAAGCAAAACGGAGCTTTTAAGGAAACTGGTATTCACGCGATCGCATGGACGACGCGATCGCGTGCTAAGCACAAATCAGCAGCAACGCGGCCGCATGACTGACGTGACTGCGCGCCTTAAGCAGAACGCACATGACGCGGTCGCATGACTGATGCAACCGCGTGGCAAGGAAAAGCTCCGAATGACGCAATCGCGTGACCCACACGGACGCGTGACAAAGGCCACGTATCAGAATTTACAGAATACGCCCCCAGTGAATTCTGAAGCCCTTTTTGGCCCAGATCAAAGTACAGACAGCATAGACCAGAGGTTATAAAGTGTGGGAATGCACCCATTCAAAGAGAGCTCGCATATTTCACTTCTCAATGATTTAGATTTAGTTGAGAGGGAGATCTTCTCTCTCTCTCTTAGGATTTAGGATTTCTTCTTGTTTTAAGAGTGACTCTCAATCCAGGTTTTATATTTCTTTGTTTTAAACTTCCCTTTCACTTTATTTATTTATTTCAGTATCTGAGGTATTTTCAGTTTATGATTGTTCTCTTTGATTTAAGTTACCATTGCTTCCCATCTAAGGATATTTTTTTATTCCAGCAATTTTACTTTTTCCCCTTTTGGTCCTGGTTAAGAATTCAGTAACTCAACAGTTATTAAACTCAACATAATTGATAATCGTTATCTTGCTAATTGAGCTGAACTTAAGTAATCCCAACCTTTTCTTAAGAAATAAATAGGATTCAAAGGCCAGATTAATTAGTCCCTTGACTTTCCTTTGCCCTAGTACAGGTTGATCAAGTGGAGTTTAGATTCAACTTTCATTATAGTAGAGAGAGATAACTACGTTGGACCTCCAACTTCTCTTACCTTGCCAAAAGTCTGCTTTATAGTATTTCTTTACTCTAATTGCCTTTTACTTTACTTATCATTCAAATTACTTGCGTCTCATCTTCTAAACCCCGATTACAACTTTTATAGCCAATAATAAGAACATACTTACTCGCAGTTCCTTGAGAAGACGACCCGAGGTTTGAATACTCGGTAAACAATTTCTAAAGGGGTTTGTTACTTGTGACACCCAAAACGTTTGTACAAAGGGATTTTTGTCGGTTTAGAGACTATATCTACAACGCAACTGTTTCCATAAATCTCTTTACTGGTAAAAATCCTGACGTCAAAATGGCGCCGTTGCCGGGGAACAGCTAACGTGTGCCTTATTATTGGTTATTGTATATATTTTTCTTTCGCTTGTTTATTTATTGTTGTTTTTCATTTTTATCTTTATTTGCTACTATGAACTCTCACCCCTCTCGCTTTGAGTATGGTTCTAATATTGTTAAAGGAAATAGAAGT
>NC_029785.2:81804290-81812573 GCF_000816755.2 Arachis ipaensis
GGATGGATGGAACCAAGAGGATCTAATCAACCCTTTTGGCAGCAACACCCTCCGAGATATCCTGGAAAAAGACCATTCTACAATGCATACCCAGCTGAAAGACATGGTGGACAACCTTGTAACTACCAACAACCCCCACCCCGTGCATATAAACCATCCTTTCAACATAACCTCGAACCACCACACTCACAAGCTTCTCTTCACCATTCGCCACCATATGATCCTTTCTTACCCCAATACCAATCCAATCATTCCCAATCACCACCACTTTCCTTTGTATCATGTCCAAGTCTAGCAACCCGAGAAGCAGAGGATTGCCTAAAGGAAACAGTAAGAAAATTTCACACAACCATTCAACAACTGGAGCAAGTGATAATTCAATGGGCTTCTGAGCGCTTAAATACACAAGGATCAGCCACAGCTCCATGTAGATAGCCCAATGAAGAGCATAGCATGAACGAGATACCAGATACTCTGGTGGACAAGACAGAGAATGAATTTATACTAGAACAATTAGAAGAAGCTGTCTTTGTTCAAGAAGAAGAGTTAGTTGAAGACCTAGGAGATGCTGAACTTCCATGGGAATCCAGAATTAAGGAAAACTCCGTCCAGGATGCTACAGTTGATGTTAAGGAGGATACTGTACAATCTCTAAGACAAGTCATTTATGACGAATCAGACGGAATAATCCAAGAAGCAAATTCCCTTAATGATGATAGTCACAATGTCCAACTTAAGGACTTTAACCAAAAGTGCTAGGTGGGAGACAACCCACCATGGTATGGTCGCTTCTTTTTCAATTTATTTCTTGTTTATTGCTTTCATTTTTCCTTTTTCAATTTCAATTTATTAAACCTGGAATCATGCATAGCATTCATGTCAACCATTGCATTCTGCATTTTTCATTCAAAAAAAAAAAAAAAGAAAAACACAATTGCGTTTTTCATTCTGCGTTTTTCACTTAGGGGTGCACGACGCGACCGCACGCCCCATGCGATCGCGTCATACTGAGAAAAACACCACCCGCGCGACCACGTGACCCACGCGGCCGCGTGATATATATATCGGCGTAAGGATCCAACGAACAGAAAGTTAGGCTGGAATCGAGCGGCCCTTGTGTGTTTCGCACAAATTGGCCCACGCGATCGCATGCCCCATGCGATCGCGTCATTTGCACAAATCCCACGTGACCGCGTGAGCGGCGCGATCGCGTCGCATGGATTGCACATCACCCCAAAAGGAGACAGAAAGTTGGGCTAAAACGGCGCTGGAGTCGTGCGTTTAGCACGAATTCCAGTGACGCGATCGCGCGAACCACGCGATCGCGTCATCCCTCTTTCCCCCCTCTCATGCGATCGCGCGCCTCACGCGATCGCGTCACTCCCATTTTCATCCCAACCACGCGACCACGTGCCGCACGCGGCCGCGTGGATTCGAAAATATAACCCCCCAGCCCGCGAACCCTATCAGTCGTGCAGCCCCCCCCTTTCCCCCCTAACCCTCTTCTCCTCTTCTCTTCTTCTCCTTCCCAGCCCTCTCCGCCACTGCCCCCCTCAGCTGCCACCGCGACGCCGTGCCCCGCCACCGCGCCGGACGCCGCCGCAGCCACCTTCTTCCCCGTTCCACCCCTCCCGCCTACCAGGTTCCGCAAAACGCAACCCCCTTTTATCCGTTCGTCGTTTTTCTATAATTTTTTCCGTTTATGTTCATAATTAGGATAGATAGATATGCATGTTGTAGTGGAATTTTTAGGTTGTTAGGTAGCTTAGGCTGTGGTTAGTAGATCTAGGTCTGTTTACTTACACTGTTCCTGTTTATGTTTTTATTTTAACTGCAATTCTGCTGTTCCTGTGACCTCGTTCATATGCTGAGACTTCTTGCAATTGCTGCTTGTTACTCTCAATTTTCCTGTTTCTATTCATTACTGGTAACTGTAGCATGTTTTTAATTCATATGAACTGTTATGATTGCTGTTTATTTTCCGGGACAATCCAATTTTAGCCGGTATGCTGCCCAAATTTTTTGTAAATTGTTTTCATTCATGTTTTGGTTTGGCATTTTTGCACTCTGTTTTACTCTGCTTTACCCAAACTGTTTCATGAATGCTATGGCAGACTTTCTTATCCTCTTTGATTTCCTGGTTCATAAACTGCATTTGTGATTCACTGATTCCAATTTTTGCTTTCCTTATTTCTATTCGAATCAGCATCACCCTGTTTTCCTTGTTTGATTATGAGTACTTCTATTCTTACCTGTGAATCCTTGTTATATGGATTTTTTTCTTCTCTATGCCACTTCCTTTAACCCGCATTTTCCTAACTTCTTTTTCAAATTCTAACCATACTAACCCTTTTGATCTCTTTTCTGATTATTTTCACTTTCCTCTAACTTTCTAACCATGGCATATTGATTATTTTATTTTTCCATTTAACATACATTCATCATATTTCTTATACTCATTTTCCTTATTTTATTTCTCCTTTGCCGCTTTGAGTTTCCTTTGTTTAATTGCCTATTTGCTTTACTATTTTTATCATATCCTGCTTTTCTATTTTTCAGGATGTCTGCCTCACAGAGGAAAGGCAAAGGCAAGGCTACTGGCAAGCGGAAGAGAGGAGATTCCTCCCAGTCCATCATTGCTCTAATGCACGATTCTTCATGACAGGAGAAGAACTTCACACAGTAGGAGAAAGCTGACCAGTTGCTCCCTGCAAATGATCCTATCAAATTTGCAAACCGGTACTGTGAACTGAAGTACCCGGCTTTTGCAAACTCCAGAAATCTATACCTGGAACGAACTCTGAAGATTCTAGAAGCCCTTCAGCAGTACACCACTGAGCAAATCAAGCAAAGGGGCTGGTTCTTTCTGGAAAGAACACTGATAGAGGTCAATTCCTCTTGGGTACGGGAATTCTACTACAACTACTATCTCACTACCCTAGATGCAGTGCACCTGAGAGGAAAACAAATTCTGGTCACTGAAGAGGCCTTAGAGGACATTCTCCGGCTCCCAGCCAAGTCCGATCAACCTGATGGTTTTTCAAAGGCTGAGGAGGACATGCGTCAGATGCAGTTTGATTGGGATGCCGTGAAGGCACGGATAGCTCTCGACCCGACAATTCTTTGGGAGATGGGTCAGGACACTACCATGCCTAGAGGGATCTGATGACATGTCACCATGTCATGTTTTTCTATGCTTTTTCATTTGTTTTCAATAGGTTTTATGCACTTTCTTGAGCCATAAGCAAGCCAATTGGGTAGATTTTCATGTTTCCTTTGATTTAATCAACCATGTATGAATTAATGCAATTTCATGAGGTTTTATGCTATATTTGGCTAACTTTTGGGCAAAAAGCTGGAGCAAAAGTTAGCCTCAAACTTTTTGGCTAACTTTTGGCATCACAAATCAACACCCTGGAAGAGCAAAAGTTTGCGCCAACGTTAGCCCCTAACTTTTTAGCTAACGTTGGCACATGAAAAACACACCCTGGAGAGCAAAAGTTTGCACCAACCTTAGCCTCTAACTTTTTGGCTAACGTTGGCGCCACAAGGCATACAAGGGGTATACTTCCAACAAGAATAACTTGAGCTACAGAGCTCCAAATGAGGTGATTCAAAAAGCAATGGAAAGTAGGAATCAAGAGCTTTCCAGGCATATATGGCACTGCATGGAGGACACTAAAGTTGAGGGAGAAAACTGCCCCGAAATGTGCATAAACGAATATGGTGGCAACTTGCAGTGAGGCCAACTGACCTCTGCACCTTCGACGAAGTATAACTCGAGCTGTGGAACTCCAAATGATGCGCTTCCAACGGCATTGGAAAGTAGACATTCAAGGCTTTCCAACAATGTATAATATTATGGGGTGAACAATGTGTTTGAGTCTCCAAAATCTGGCGTTTTCGCCCACGTTGGAGGCAAACGTCGCCTCAAACGCTACACATCAAAGCCAGCGACCTTGTCCTCTTCAAAGGAGCATAACTTGAGTTGTAGATGTCCAATTGAGGTGATTCCAAGCGGGTTAGAAAGCTAACATTCAGGGCTTTCCAACCATATATAATAGTCTATATTGGGCATAAAATTGGCAACGTGACAAGAGGACAAAGTAGCCCCCAAGGAGCATACAAAAGGGAACCAATGTTGGAGCAAAAGTTAGACCCCAAACTTTTGCCCCAACGTTGGTATCAGCAAAAGAGGGTAGCTGATGTGAAAAGTTGGAGTAAAAGTTTGCCTCAAACTTTTACTCAAGCTTTTACTCAAGCTTTTAAGATTCACAACCCGGTTCACATTGGTTCTCTCTCCAACTCCAAGAGCAATCAACCAAGGCCTCTATCAACCCAATTCCATCAAGAGCAAGGGCCCAATTGACACCACTCAAAGGCACAAGAGATAGTTAGAATAGAAATTTCATTTTAATTGTAATTTGTTTTGAATTTCATTTTCATTTTGTAAAAATGCCCATATAAGGCATCATTCTCATTTTAGAAAAAAAGCCCGAATAGAGAGAATAGGGGGCGAGCTTCACTAGGGAGCATTAGGAATACAGATCTCTCTCTCTTTAGTTTTTTTTCGTTTTGTTTTGAATCTTGGGTTGAGAATTGAAGAAATTCTGTTTCAATCTTAACTTGAGAATTCTCTCTGTTTTCCTCTTCTGCAAACTTTCAGGTGAATTGTGATTTGAATCAAAGTTCGTTTCATCGCTTTCATCTTTAATTTTCCTGCATCTTGTTTGCTAGCGGATCAAGGACTGTTGGCTTCAATTGTCATTCAAATCACTCAATGTTAGCTTGACTAAACTAATCACCCACTAAAGTTGCTTGATCCATCAATCCCTGTGGGATCGACCTCACTCCCATGAGTTTTATTACTTGATACGACCCGGTGCACTTGCCGGTGAGTTTTGGGTGTTTTGGAGAAATTCGTTTTTCCACAGAATTACCCATCAAGTTTTTGGCGCCGTTGCCAGGGATTGATTTAGATCAACAATGATTAAGTGGGTGAGAAGTCTAGATTAAGCATTTTCTTTATTTTTGTTCTCTGTTCTAAGTTGAAACCAAGGTGTTTGAGTTTTTGCCTCACTAAGAAATTCTCATCTCTAATATGAGTAATTTCAATTTTCATTGATGTTTGCAAAATACAAATGGAGTTCAACTCATCATTTGGTCAAACAAAATTTTATGGGATATCACCCACCATCACCAATCTCTAATGGTGGTTGGGAATATCACCAAGAAACTTCAAATTCTGGGCACTCCAATTCATGGAGCTATGCTTCAGAACCACAAGATGAGAAAGAAAAACATATGGGATATTTCTCTCCACCACAAAATGATGCAAGTCATGACTCTAATGGTGGCTGGGAAGAGAATTCTAGTGCTCCATATGATATTCATCCAAAGATATCATCACTTGACCATACTTCAACCGAAAGCCCCTTTCAAAACTCACCACCCACACAAACTTCCATGAACCACTCAAGGCTTTCAGAGCTTGAGTCCATGTTCAAAAAAATTGAGGAGGAGGCACAACAATCCTGGAAAAGGGAAGAAAGTCTTTTAAAAAATATGAATGAAGATTTAGAGAAAATAAGGAAACACTTAGAACCATCAAACAGTAAAAATCAATCTGTGGGAGAGGAAGTGGAAAAACAAGAACAAAAGGTCCTTATGTCAAGTGAACTTTCAATGAAGAATGAGGTGGTTGAACCTGAAACTGCACTTGAGATGACAAGAGAACATGAAGACTCACAACTCTCACAAACTTCCTTGGACCAAAACGCCTCNTAACCCAACCGTAGGTAACATTTTTTTTCTCTGCTTTATTTTCTTTCTTTGCTTTGTTTAAATTCAATAAATTGGCATATGGTTACATTCTATGTTTGGTGTTGCCCTGCAACAAACTGTTTTCCATCTTCATGGATGATTGCATCAATTTTAAATGAAAGTGACACACCAAGATTTTAAGTTTGGTGTGCCACCTATTTTTCTATGCAAATCATTCAGCAACACCACTTGTCTGCATAACCATAATGTCTTTGCAGTGTTAATTTTCTTTTGGTTTGATATTTTGTTATTCTGTTTACCTTAGTTAATTCTTTGTTTTTAATGCTTTCATTTTAGTTTGCTTATTTACTGTGTTTGTTAATACATTACCAAGAGAGCTTTATACATGACAGATTCTTGGCTTGGTGATTGTATTCAACATATAACAGTTTCTTTCGTTTAGTTTTAGTTCAAATAAATTGACATATGGTTGCATTCTAAGTTTGGTGTTGCTATGCAACAAAATTTGGTTCCAATTCTTACAAGATACTTGCATTAATTCCAAGTGAAAGTGTCACACTAAGTTTGGTGTGCCACTTATCTTTTATGCAATGTATTGTGCACACCTTCTTATCTATGCAATCATAATGTCTCTATCTCTTATGCCTTGATTGTTATCTTTTGCTTGCTTGAAACATATGTACTACTAACTTTTCATTGTGTAAGACATTCATGATCCATCTTAGCCCCATAGCCATGTTTCTAATTGTTGCTTGAGGATGAGCAAGCATTCTGAGTTTGGCAAGGGAAGGATGAAGAATAGAGGAAAAAGGACAACAATAATGAAGATAAACTACAAGGTTGTAGAGTTCCTTTTCTCCTCATTTGTTTCCAACGCTTAAAATGCATGATTGTCTTCATCTTTTCTGTTTACATGTGTGTATGAATAAAGCATAGCTTGAATATTGATTTATAACATGTTGCCATGCCATTATGACTGCCAGCTTGAGTTTTGTAAAGCTTAAAGCAGTAAAGTATCATGATCATAAACAAACAAGGAATTAAAGAAGAGTTTAGCATGTGCATACAAGTATTGGAAAGCTAGTATGATTAATTGTTGCTCAATTGCATTGGATTTTATTTAATTGAAGTTTTCATCTAGAACATTTTATGAAATCTTTTGAAAATCATGAAAACCTTGAAGAGGCAAATACAATTAAAGCAAGAAAAGAAAAAGGGAAAAAATGAGAAAGATGAAGGCTCTGAGTACCAATGGAAATTTATTTGCTAAGTACTTGTGGTGTTTATGTATCAAGCCAAATGCTTGAAAACAAAATATTTAGAAGTCAAGGTTAGGCTCAAAGTGCAAAAGCACTCCCTCAAAGCTCAAGGCTCTGAGCATCAATGATTAGAGAGTCAAGAAAAAAAAAATGAGCTTAATGAAGTCCTCTAATCAAATGCTTGTGGTGCTTATGTATCAAGTGGTAATACTTGAAAACAAAGCATTTAGAAGTCGTAGCTTTATTATCAACTCATGGGGCAAAGCACCCAAAAAGAGAAGCTAATAAAAACCAAAAGTTAGCCTCAAACTTTTTGGCTAACTTTTGGGCAAAAAGCTGGAGGAAAAGTTAGCCTCAAACTTTTTGGCTAACTTTTGGCATCACAAATCAACACCCTGGAAGAGCAAAAGTTTGCGCCAACGTTAGCCCCTAACTTTTTGGCTAACGTTGGTGCATGAAAAACACACCCTGGAGAGCAAAAGTTTGCACCAACGTTAGCCTGTAACTTTTTGGCTAACGTTGGCGCCACAAGGCATACAAGGGGTATACTTCCAACAAGAATAACTTGAGCTACAGAGCTCCAAATGAGGTGATTCAAAAAGCAATGGAAAGTAGGAATCAAGAGCTTTCCAGGCATATATGGCACTGCATAGTGGACACTAAAATTGAGGGAGAAAACTGCCCCGAAATGTGCATAAACGAATATGGTGGCAACTTGCAGTGAGGCCAACTGACCTCTGCACCTTCGACGAAGTATAACTCGAGCTGTGGAACTCCAAATGATGCGCTTCCAACGGCATGGGAAAGTAGACATTCAGGGATTTCCAACAATGTATAATAGTATGGGGTGAACAATGTGTTTGAGTTTCACTAGCATTTTTCTGTTAGTTTTAGTTGTTTTATGCATTTTCTTGAGGTTAAAGTAACCAAAAATGGTTAAATGAAGAACAAAGCAATGAACCATCCAAACAATATGATTTTGATGCAAATTCCATGAGTTTTAGTTATATTACTTAAATGCTATGAATGAAAGATTTCTCATGAAATTTTGCAAGACTTTGATGCAATTGTTTGGATGATTTCAGGGAAGAAGAGGCTAAGCAAGGAAGCAACAAAATCAATAAAGGAAGCTTGAATATCACATGTGGAGTTTAAGTTCCAGTTTAAGCCTAAACTGGAGCTTAAACGCCAAAATCATGAAGGATAAGAAATGCTGGAATTGAAGTTTAACCTCCAGTTT
>NC_029785.2:81812784-81817215 GCF_000816755.2 Arachis ipaensis
AGCGACCTTGTCCTCTTCAAAGGAGCATAACTTGAGTTGTAGATGTCCAATTGAGGTGATTCGAAGTGGGTTAGAAATCTAACATTCAGAGATTTCCAAAAATATTTAATAGTCTATATTGGGCATAAAATTGGCAACGTGACAAGAGGACAAAGTAGCCCCCAAGGAGCATACAAAAGGGAACCAATGTTGGAGCAAAAGTTAGACCCCAAACTTTTGAGCTCCACTAGGGAGCATTAGGAATACAGATCTCTCTCTCTTTAGTTTTTTTTCGTTTTGTTTTGAATCTTGGGTTGAGAACTGAAGAAATTCTGTTTCAATCTTAACTTGAGAATTCTCTCTGTTTTCCTCTTCTGCAAACTTTCAGTGAATTGCAATTTGAATTAAAACTCTCTTTACTGCTTTCATCTCTATTTCTTCTGCAAATTGTTTACTGTTGGATCAAGGAAGGAATTGAGATCTAGACTTGGTCTCTAGTCTCATCCAACCCATGAGATCTTCAACCTCTCATTCAGATTTTACATTTGAGCCACTGTGATCTGAATTTACTTTTCATGCAATTTTAATTTCCTTGCAATTGTTCTAAGCTTTGATTTACTGCTTTCATTTAATTTCCCTGCACCCAGTCCCCTTTACTTTCATGCAATTTATATTTCTTGCAATTTAAGTTTCAGCTATTTTACTTTCTTGCTCTTTAAGTTACTTGCAATTTTACTTTCTGCACTTTATAATTCCTGCAAGTTTACATACTGTTGGCTTCAATTGTCATTCAAATCACTCAATGTTAGCTTGACTAAACTAATCACCCACTAAAGTTGCTTGATCCATCAATCCCTGTGGGATCGACCTCACTCCCGTGAGTTTTATTACTTGATACGACCCGGTGCACTTGCCGGTGAGTTTTGGGTGTTTTGGAGAAATTCGTTTTTCCACAGAATTACCCATCAGGATCAAGAGAGCATAACTAAATGATGAGGCTCGGTTATGGCATCAGATCTTGCATAATTATGTGATGCCGAGTACTCACGAGACAGAGATCCCGGCTGCTATGATTACCCTCCTTTGGTGTGTGCTGGAGGGTAAGGACCTTTATTTGCCACGTTTCATTTGGCACTATAGGGCCAGGGTCCACGTCCGAGGCACCCTCCCTTTTCCATATCTGGTTACACAGCTTGGCCGTCGAGCTGACGTGCCATGGGAGGATGCCGATGAGAGACCACCAGCGGCGGATTGCAGGAAGATCATTTCGCACAGCCGAAACTTCTTAGCCTTGGGCCACAGACCACCACCATTCACTGCTACTGATGAGCCCCACCGTCTGCTGGACCCTCTTCCTCCACTGCTGCATCACCTACCACTGCACCTCTACCTGCCACAGAGCCTGTCTATCATCTGGTGCACTGCTTGTTCCGACGACTTGACCAGATGGAGCATCGCAACAAGCGGCGCTATGAGCACCTAAAGCTGATGATACGATCCGGTGACATCCCCTCCGAGCCTGACACACCATCCAAGGCATCTGAGGAGGAGGCGGATGCACCGAGGCAGAGACCCATCCCCAGGAGGCAGCACCAGCCGCACCACAGGCAGCAGTCCCACATCAGATTGAGGCTGCGAATCTTGAGATCCCGATCCAGTCAGCACCTCCTCCACAGCAGCCAGACCCTCAGCCCACCACCACCACTGAGACTCCAGCTACCATCCCTCCCAATGATGACACTCCTTCACACCCGGCTTGATTGAGCATCGGGGACGATGCTTCCTTTTAAGTGTGGTGAGGTCGCCATCTATGGCGTTTATTTTGGTGAACCACTACATACTTTTTCTTTTATTTTGGATATTTTTCTGTATTTTTCTTTTTACTGTTATTTTCTGAGTACTTATACATTGCTTTTATGTATTTTTACTCTATTTTCTGTATTTTGCATCCTTAGTTCATATTTTAGCCATTTAGTTTATTTTAGTTATTTAGTTTAGTTTGCAATTCTGATTTATTAGTGGATTAATTAGTATAGTTTACCGTTTTTAGCATAAGATAGTATAGTTTAAATAGAAAAATATAAAAAGGAAGTAAGCTAGGAAATTGAACATATCAGATTTAAATCCACAAACCTTATATATAGCATTATATGATGTAGTTAAGCTGACAACATTTCATCAAGGAGGAACACTAAAACTTTAAAAGCTACCCTAAATAATTTTTTTTATGAGAATAATGGGAATTTTTAACTAAACCTGCATACAATAAATAAATGATATATGATGCTTGAGTTAGAGAACACACAGCCTGTGAGTCTTGAGCTAAATTGTATGGTTGCATTCAAACCATAATTTCATTTCTGTGTGTTTCATTTCTTTTTATTCTGATGTTCTTTACTTTGCTTTAATCTATATGTCCAATTATAGAATATAGAATGTAGATACATACCAAGAGAATGATTAAGGCCATTATTTGATTTCAGCTCACTTACCCCAAATTAGCCTACCTTTTACATCACCCTTGTTAGCCCCCTTGAGCCTTTTAAAACCCCTTTATTCTATTTAGCCAAATTACTAGCCTTAAGCAGAAAAACAAAAGAAAATCCCAAGTGAATCCTTGGTTAGCTTAAGATAAAAAATTACAAATAGAGTTAAATGTGGGAAACCTTTTGGGAACATGGATGATAGAAACAAAAGATAGAAAAGTTAAAAGAAACAAAATAAATTTGGGAAGCATGCACATGGGATAAAAATAAAAAGTGAAACATGAGCATGTAACAAAAAGTGGGAAAATATAGGAGAATAGGTAAAGAAGTTTTGTTTTACTAAATATGTATGTTAGGTGAAATCTTAGTTTAATTAAGGATTCACTTGTTAGCTCACTTGACCCTATACATAAATCCTTACCTTTACCTTGACCCCATTACAACCTTAATTGAAGACCTCATGACTTTTTGGTATGACTATATTCTATAATTATTGATTGGTTAGATGAAGAACAAAGCTATAGAAAGCAAGAATAAAAAGAAAAATAGATTGAATAAACCTAACAAACACTGAGTGACTAGAGAGTAAACACAAAATCCAGTGAGGGTTCTATAACTCATCAACATATATCTGTGCTTATAGTTACTAATTGTTTTGCAAGTTTGTACAATGTTTTCTTTCCCATCTCATTTGCTAAAATGCTTTATTATTTAAGGGTTGGCTATATATATATACACATGACTCCTTGAGAATGTGAAATAACTTGACTACATGTAAGCTTTATATATAAGTGAATAATTTAGAGTTGCATAATGCATCATTCATTTAGGTAGTTGCATTTAAATTAGGTTGCATTGCATGACATTCCATCACTTTAACCTTAATTATTTACCTTGGATTTAGCATGAGGACATGCTAGTGTTTAAGTGTGGGGAGGTTGATAAACCCATATTTCATAAGTTCTTTTGTGCTTAATTTGAGTGATTTATTCAATCCTTCACCTACTTATTCACATTAATTGCATGGTTTTACTTTCCCTTCCTTATTATATGATGTAAATGAAAAATATGTTTCCTAAGCTTTAAAATTAATTAATTTAATTACCTTTATTTCCATTCGATATCGTGATTAGTGTGTTGAGTAGTTTCAGATTTTCTAAGGCAGAATGACTTAAAGGATGGAAAAGGAAACATACTAAAATGGAAGGAGAAAGCAAAACGGAGCTTTTAAGGAAACTGGTATTCACGCGATCGCGTGCCAAGCACGAATCAGCAGCGACGCGGCCGCATGACAGACGCGACCGCGTGCCTTAAGCAGAACGCACATGACGCGGTCGCATGACTGATGCGACCGCATGGCAAGAAAAAGCTCCGAATGACGCGATCGTGTGACCCACGCGGACGCATGACAAAGGCCACGTATCAAAATTTACAAAATATGCCCCCAGCGAATTCTGAAGCCCTTTTTGGCCCAGATCCAAGTACAGACAGCATAGACCAGAGGTTATAAAGTGTGGGAATGCACCCATTCAAAGAGAGCTCGCATATTTTACTTCTCAATGATTTAGATTTAGTTGAGAGGGAGATCTTCTCTCTCTCTCTCTTAGGATTTAGGATTTCTTCTTGTTTTAAGAGTGACTCTCAATCCAGGTTTTATATTTCTTTGTTTTAAACTTCCCTTTCACTTTATTTATTTATTTCAGTATCTGAGTTGGCTATTTATCTTTATAATTGAATTTATGAATCTCTCCCATGTTGCAGACTGTTATTTGAATTAATGATATTTGAGGTATTTTCAGTTTATGATTGTTCTCTTTGATTTAAGTCACCATTGCTTCCTATCTAAGGATATTTTTATTATTCTATCAATTTTACTTTTTCCCCTTTTGGTTCTGGTTAAGAATTCAGTAACTCAACAGTTATTAAACTCAACATAATTGATAATCGTTATCTTGCTAATTGAGCT
>NC_029785.2:81830675-81842806 GCF_000816755.2 Arachis ipaensis
CTCTCTCTCTCTTAAGATTTAGGATTTCTTCTTGTTTTAAGAGTGACTCTCAATCCAGGTTTTATATTTCTTTGTTTTAAACTTCCCTTTCACTTTATTTATTTATTTCAGTATCTGAGTTGGCTATTTATCTTTATAATTGAATTTATGAATCTCTCCCATGTTGCAGACTGTTATTTGAATTAATGATATTTGAGGTATTTTCAGTTTATGATTGTTCTCTTTGATTTAAGTTACCATTGCTTCCCATCTAAGGATATTTTTATTATTCCAGCAATTTTACTTTTCCCCCTTTTGGTCCTGGTTAAGAATTCAGTAACTCAACAGTTATTAAACTCAACATAATTGATAATCGTTATCTTGCTAATTGAGCTGAACTTAAGTAATCCCAACCTTTTCTTAGGAAATAAATAGGATTCAAAGGCCAGATTAATTAGTTCCTTGACTTTCCTTTGCCCTAGTACAGGTTGATCAAGTGGAGTTTAGATTCAACTTTCATTATAGTAAAGAGAGATAACTACGTTGGACCTCTAACTTCACTTACCTTGCCAAAAGTCTGCTTTACAGTATTTCTTTACTCTAATTGCCATTTACTTTACTTATCATTCAAATTACTTGCTTCTCATCTTCTAAACCCCGATTACAACTTTTATAGCCAATAATAAGAATATACTTACTCGCAGTTCCTTGAGAAGACGACCCGAGGTTTGAATACTCGGTAAACAATTTCTAAAGGGGTTTGTTACTTGTGACACCCAAAACGTTTGTACGAAGGGATTTTTGTCGGTTTAGAGACTATATCTACAACGCAACTGTTTCCATGAATCTCTTTACTGGTAAAAATCCCGACGTCAGGGACCCTTGGTTACTCACGATTGCTCATGGCGACCCATAATGGCACACAATGTTATTTCTAATGAAAGAAATCATGGTGTTGGCATCATCAAGGCGGGTAGGTATTGCTTCTACCCACTTGAGTTGGAAAATGGTCCCATAAAGTCTATGCTCCATAAATCAAATATCTCGCAGAATAACATAGGTTGTTGAGGCATTTCATTCTTTTGGGACGTATTTTCCGACTTCTGACATTGGTGGCACGACACACAGAATCGATTAGCATCCTTGAATAAGGTTGGCCACCAGAATCCACAATCCAACACCTTTTTAGCTGTCCATTGTGGGCCAAAGTGGCCGCCACATTCGGACGAATGGCAAGCTTCAAGAATGGGTTGGATTTTAGATTCTGGTACACATCTTTGAATTACTTGGTCCACTCCCCTCTTCCACAAGTGAGGGTCATCCCAAATGTAGTATTTGGAATCACTCCTCAACTTGTCCCTTTGGTGTTTAGAAAAGTTAGGAGGGAAGATCTTAGCAACCAAGTAGTTCGCCAGTGGTGCAAACCAAGGAAAGATATCTGACACAGCATGCAAACCATTCAAGGCGGCTCAAATGATCCGCAACCAAGTTTTGAGACCCACTTCGATCCCTAATCTCAATGTCGAACTCTTGCAAGAGCAAGATCCAACGTATGAGCCTAGGTTTCGACTCATTCTTTGTCAATAAGTACTTTAAAGCTGCATGATCCGTGTATACCACTATCTTGGATCCTAGCAAATAAGATCTGAATTTATCTAAAGCATGAACAATAGCTAGGAGTTCCTTCTTTGTAGTGGTATAGTTGGATTGTGCCGCATCCAATATTTTAGAAGAGTAAGCAATGACATAAGGAAGTTTACCATCGTGCTGTGCAAGTACGGCACCTACAGCATGGTTTGACGCATCACACATTATCTCGAATGGCTGCATCTAGTTGGGGCCTCGCACAATCGGTGCCATGGTAAGAACTCTCCTTAGCTCCTCAAACGTACTCACACATGCACTGTCAAACTCAAAGTCCACATCTTTCTGGAGCAGGCACAACAATGGCAAAGCAATCTTGCTGAAATCCTTAATAAAGCGCCTGTAAAATCCTGCATGTCCCAAAAATGAGCGGACCTTCCTCACAGATGAGGGGTGAGGTAAATTGGTGATAACATCGACCTTGGCCGGGTCTACAAAAATGCCTTCATTAGATACTACATGTCCTAACACTATACCCTGCCTTACCATGAAGTGACATTTTTCAAAATTTAAGACAAGGTTAGTGTCAACACATCTAGCTAAGACCTTGGCCAAGTTCTCTAAGCAACAATCAAATGAAGTTCCATAAACACTGAAGCCATCCATAAAGACTTCTAGACAATTCTCCATTAGATCGGAAAAGACACTGGTCATACACCGCTGAAAAGTAGCAGGTGCATTGCATAGTCCAAATGGCATCCTTTTGTAAGCAAAGGTGACAAAAGGACAAGTGAATGTGGTCTTTTCCTGATCCTCAGGAGCAATGTGAATCTGGAAGTAACCAGTAAAGCCATCAAGAAAGCAATAATGGGATTTACCCGCCAACCGGTCTAACATCTGATCAATAAAGGGCAAAGGCTAGTGGTCCTTTCTTGTAGCGGCGTTCAACCTTCTGTAATCGATGCACACCCGCCAAGCATTTTGTACTCTCTTGGTGACCACTTTACCATCATCCTTTTTAACCGCAGTGATGCCCGATTTCTTAGGAACAACCTGGACCGGGCTCACCCACTCACTATCAGAAATCAGGTATATGATACCCACATCAAGTAGCCTAGTGACCTCCTTCTTTACCACATCAAGGATGGTTGTGTTGAGCCTTCTTTGTGGTTGCCTAACCGGTCGAACTCCCTCTTGGAGAAAGATACGATGCGTGCATGTGCGGGGGTCAATCCCACAATATCGGCTAGACTCCAACCAATTACCTTTTTGTACTTTCTCAGAACATCTAGGAGCTTTCCTTCCTCTTTACTAGAAAGCTCACTAGCAATAATGACCGAAAACCTTTGGTTGTCCTCTAAGAAAGCATACTTCAAATGAGATAGAAGAGGCTTCAGTTCACTCTTTGCCTCAAGTTGAGGTTCCTTTTCATCAAGCTCATGGAGTTCATTATCAACAACTTTCTCTTGTTCACCCTCTTGGTCATTCGTCTCTTCAACAATAGGTAGCTGGTGCACGAAGTTGTGATCTCAACTGTGCCAACAACTTGGTACGCATGATCGTAATCTCAACTCTTTTTCACAACTCCGCACAACTAACCAGCAAGTGCACTGGGTCATCTAAGTAATAAACCTTACGTGAGTAAGGGTCGATCCCACGGAAATTATCGGCTTGAAGCAAGCTATGGTCATCCTTGTAAATCTAAGTCAGGAAGATTCAAATGGTTATGAGGTTTTGACAATTAAAATATAAATAAAATATAAAATAGGATAGAGATACTTATATAATTCATTGATGGAAATTTCAGATAAGCGTCTGGAGATGCTTTGTTACTTCTGAACTTCTGCTTTCCTACTGCCTTCTTCCAACCATGCGTTACCTCCTTCCATGACAAGCTGTATGATCCTCTTGGATGAAAACAAATCCATATGCATTGTCACTGCACGGCTAATCATCTGTCGGTTCCCGCAAGCGTCGGAATAGGACCATTGTCCTTTTGCACACTATCACTTGTGCCCCACATTCACAGGTTTGAAGCTCGTCACAGTCATTCCTTCCCGGATCCTACTCGGAATACCACAGACAAGGTTTAGACTTTCCGGATCCCAAGAATGGTTGCCAATAATTCTAGCCTATACCACGAAGGTTCTAATCTTAGATTAGAAACCCAAGAGAATATACTCCAGCTGTCGTCCAATGACTACGTTGAACATCATGTAGATCGCTTTGTGGTTGTCAGGCACGCATCCTTGGCTAAGTGAGTAACGAAGATTGGGTGATTGTCACGGGTCACCCCTTCATTCTGACTTAACTGAATTAAGTACGAGAGTATATCTTGGAGAAGAAGTGGGCATGAATTGAATAGAAAACAGTAGTAATTGCATTAATTCATGAAGAACAGCAGAGCTCCACACCTTAATCTATGGGGTGTAGAAACACCACCATAGAAAATACATAAGTGAAAGGTCTAGGAATGGCCGTGAGGCCAGCCTCCAAACATGTACAAAATGATCAAAAGATGTAAAACTCCTTAAAATAAATCTCTAAAAGTAGTTTTTATACTAAACTAGTAAATTAGGGTTTACAGAAAATGAGTAACTAAGTGCAGATAGTGCATAAATCCACTTCTGGGACCCACTTGGTCTGTGATTGGGCTGAGCGTTGAAGCTTTTTCATGCTTAGGCTGTTCCTAGAGTTAAACGCCAGCTTTGGTTCCAGTTTGGGCGTTTAACTCCAATTCTGGTGCCAGTTTGGGCGTTTTATGCCAAGATGTTTTAGGCTGAATTTGAACGCCAGTTTGGGCCACTGAACTTCGAGAAAAATATAGACTATTATATATTGATGGAAAGCCCAGGATGTCTTCTTTCCAACGCAATTGAGAGCGTGCCAATTGGGCTTCTGTAACCCCAGAAAATCCACTTCGAGTGCAGGGAGGTCAGAATCCAACAGCATCTGCAGTCATTTTTCAGCCTCTGAATCAGATTTTTGCTCAGGTCCCTCAATTTCAGCCAGAAAATACTTGAAATCACAGAAAAACACACAAACTCATAGTAAAGTCTATAAATGTAATTTTTGAATAAAAACTAATAAAAGTATAATAAAAATTAACTAAAATATACTAAAAACTATGTAAAAACAATGCAAAAAATGGTATAAATTATCCGCTCATCACAACACCAAACTTAAATTGTTGCTTGTCCCCAAGCAACTGAAAATAAAATAGCATAAGAAGAAGAGAATATACAATGAATTCCAAACTTATCAATGAAGATTAGCTTCAATTAGATGAGCGGAACTTGTAGCCTTTTTGCTTCTGAACAATTTTGGCATCTCACTTTATCCTTTGAAGTTCAGAATGATTGGCATCTATAGGAACTCAGAATTTAGATAGTGTTATTGATTCTCCTATTTCAGTATGTTGATTCTTGAACACAGCTACTTTATGAGTCTTGGCCGTGACCCTAAGCATTTTGTTTTCCAGTATTACCACCGGATACATAAATGCCACACACACATAACTGGGTTAACCTTTTCAGATTGTGACTAAGTTTTGCTAGAGTCCCCAATTAGAGGTGTCCAGAGCTCTTAAGCACACTCTTTTTTTTTTGCTTTGGACCACGACTATAACTGCTCAGTCTCAAGCTTTTCACTTGACACCTTCACGCCACAAGCACATGGTTAGGGACAGCTTGGTTTAGCCGCTTAGGCCAGGATTTTATTCCTGTGGGCCCTCCTATCCATTGATGCTCAAAGCCTTGGATCCTCTTTACCCTTGCCTTTTGGTTTAAAGGGCTATTGGCTTTTTCTGCTTGCTTTTTCTTTTTTTTTCTTTTTTTTTGTTTTTTTCTTTCTTTCTTTTCGCCAAATTTTTTTTCGCAAGCTTTTGTCTATTCACTACTTTTTCTTGCTTCAAGAATCAATTATATGATTTTTCAGATTATCAATAACATTTCTCTTTTTTCATTATTCTTTCAAGAGCCAACAATTTTAACATTCATATACAACAAATTCAAAAATATGCACTGTTCAAGCATTCATTCAGAAAACAAAAAGCATTGCCACCACATCAAAATAATTAAACCAATTTCAAGATAGAATTCGAAACCATGCACTCCTTGTTCTTTTGCAATTAAAACATTTTTTCATTTAAGAGAGGTGATGGATTCATAGAATATTAATAGCTTTAAGACATAGGCACTAGACACTAATGATCATGTAATAAAGACACAAACATAGACAAAACATGAGGCATAGGAAACGAAAAATAGAAAAATAAGGAACAAGGAAATTAAAGAACGGGTCCACCTTAGTGATGGCGGCTAGTTCTTCCTCTTGAAGATCTTATGGAGTGCTTGAGCTCCTCTATGTCTCTTCCTTGCCTTTGTTGCTCCTCCCTCATGGCTCTTTGGTCTTCTCTAATTTCATGGAGGAGGATGGAGTGTTCTTGGTGCTCTATCCTTAGTTGTCCTATTTTGGAACTCAATTCTCCTAGGGAGGTGTTGATTTGCTCCCAATAGTTTTGTGGAGGAAAGTGTGTCCCTTGAGGCATCTCAGGGATTTCATGATGAGGAACTTCCTCATGCTCTTGTTGAGGTCCATGAGTGGGCTCTCTTGTTTGCTCCATCCTTTTCTTAGTGATGGGCTTGTCCTCTTCAATGAAGATATCTTCCTCTATGACAATTTCAGCTGAATTGCATAGGTGACAAATGAGATGAGGGAAGGCTAACCTTGCCAAAGTGGAGGGCTTGTCTGCCACCTTGTAGAGTTCTAAGGATATGATCTCATGAACTTCTACCTCCTCTCTAATTATGATACTATGGATCATGATAGCCCGGTCTACAGTAACTTCAGACCGGTTGCTAGTAGGAATGATAGAGCGTTGGATGAACTCCAACCATCCCCTAGCCACGGGTTTGAGGTCAAGCCTTCTTAGTTGAACCAGCTTGCCTCTTGTGTCTCTCTTCCATTGAGCGCCTTCCACTCAAATGTCCCTAAGGACTTGGTCCAACCTTTGATCAAAGTTGACCCTTCTAGTGAAAGGGTGAGGATCTCCTTGCATCATAGGCTAGTTGAATGCCAACCTCACATTTTCCAGACTAAAATCCAAGTAGTTCCCCAGAACCATTGTGAGCCAATTCTTTGGGTTCGGGTTCACACTTTGGTCATGGTTTCTAGTGATCCATGCATTAGCATAAAACTCTTGAACCATTAAGATCCCAACTCGTTGAATGGGGTTGGTGAGGATTTTCCAACCTCTTCTTCGAATCTCAAGTCGGATCTCTGGATATTCATTCTTTTTGAGCTTGAAAGGGACCTCGGGGATCACATTTTTCTTGGCCACAACTTCATAGAAGTGGTTTTGATGCACTTTTGAGATAAATCTCTCCATCTCCCATGATTCGGAGGTGGAAGTAATTGCCTTCCCTTTCCTCTCTCTAGAGGTTTCTCCGGCCTTTGGTGCCATTAGTGGCTATGGAAAAATAAAAAGCTTAACCTTTTCCCACACCAAACTTAGAAGGTTTGCTCGTCCTCGAGCAAAAGAAGAAAGAAATGAGTAGAAGGGGAAGAAATAGAGGAGATGGAGGGGGGTGTAGGTTCATCCAAGGGGGAAAGAAGTGTTTGTGATGTGTGAAAATGAAGGTAGTAAGGAGGGGTATTTATAGGGTAGGGGTGAGAGGGGGGTTTTGGTCATGTGTGGGTGGGTTTGGGAGGGAAATGGTTTGAATTTGAATGGTGAGGTAGGTGGGGATCCTGTGGAGTCCACAAATCCTGAGGTGTCAAGGAATTTAAGTCCCTACACCATTCTGGCATTTAATCACCCATTGTGTGCCAAATCTGGCATTTAACGCCAGCTCTGCTACCTTTCCTGACGTTAAACGCCAGTCTGCTGCCCATTTCTGGCGTTAAACGCCCAGAGTGTTGTCCATTCTGGCATTTAACGCCCAGAATGCTGCCAGGCTGGGTGTTAAATGCCCATTCTGCTATCCTTACTATTGTTTAAACGCCAATAAGCCTGTCCTCTAGGGTTTGCTATTTTTGATGCTATTTTTCATTCTATTTTTGATTTTTTCATTTGTTTTTGTGACTTCACATGATCATCAACCTAAAGAAAACATAAAATAACAATAGAAAATAAATAAATATAATTAAATAACATTGGGTTACCTCCCAACAAGCGCTTCTTTAATGTCAATAGCTTGACAGTAAAGCTCTTAGAGAGCTTCACAGAGAATCAGAGCTTGATGTTGGCCTCCCAACACCAAACTTAAAAGTTGAGTGTGGGGGCTCTGTTTGACTCTATATTGAGAGAAGCTTTTCATGCTTCCTCTTCATGGTTACAGAAGAAGATCCTTGAGCCTTAAACACAAGGTAGTCCTCCTTCAATTAAAGGACTAGCTCTCCTCTGTCCACATCAATCACAGCTCTTGCTGTGGCTAGGAAGGGTCTTCCAAGGATGATGAATTCATTTTCATCCTTCTCAGTCTCTAGGATTATGAAGTCAGCAGGGATGTAATAGCCTTTAACCTTCACTAAGACATCCTCTACAAGTCCATAAGCCTGTTTCCTTGAATTGTCTGCCATCTCTAGTGAGATTCTTGCAGCTTGTACCTCAAAGATCCCTAGTTTCTCTATTACAGAGAGGGGCATGAGGTTTATACTTGATCCCAGGTCACACAGAGCCTTCTCAAAGGTCATGGTGCCTATGGTACAAGGTATTAAGAACTTTCCAGGATCCTGTTTCTTCTGAGGTAATTTCAGTAGAACCAAATCATTTAGTTCATTGATGAGCAATGGAGGTTCATCCTCCCAAGTCTCATTATCAAATAGCTTGGCATTCAGCTTCATGATTGCTCCTAGATATTGAGCTACTTGTTCTTCAATAATATCTTCATCCTCTTCAGAAGAAGAATTCTCATCAGAGCTCATGAATGGCAACAGTAAGTTCAGTGAAATCTCTATGGTCTCTATATGAGCCTCATATTCCTTTGGTTCCTCATTAGGGAACTCCTTGGAGGCCTGTGATGACAAGTCATCTTAGCCTAGTTTCACTAGCCTTTTTCTTTTGTTTTCAATTGAATTATGCACTTTCTTGAGCCAAAAGCAAGCCAATTGGGTAGATTTTCATGTTTCCTTTGATTTAATCAACCATGTATGAATTCATGCTATTTCATGAGGTTTTATGCTATCCTAACTTTTTGGCTAACGTTGGCGCTTGAAAAACTCCCTGGGCTAGCAAAAGTTTGCGCCAACGTTAGCCCCTAACTTTCTGGCTAATGTTGGCGCCATGAATAACTAAGGGGAGGCCAACGTTGGAGAAAAAGTTAGACCCCTAACTTTTGCCCCAACGTTGGTATCAGCAAAACAAGGGTGCTGATGTGAAAAGTTGGAGCAAAAGTTAGACCCTAACTTTTACTCCAACTTTCACTCAAGCTTTCATGATTCCAACCCGGTTCAATTCGGTTCTTCTCCAAACTCCAAGAGCAATCAACCAAGGCCTCTCTCAACCCAATTCCACCAAGAGCAAAGGCCCAATTGAAGGCTTGAAGACCATTTGAAGAAAGTGTATAAATAGATTAGAATTTAAGTTTTAGGGGGGCTTCTTTTTGGAGTTTTCAGAAGAGCTTTCTTTTCTGGTTTGATTGAGAGCTCACTTTTACATTCTAGCATTGTTGTTTTAATTCAAGAGAATTTGGGAGGAGAATTGATCTCTCTTCTTCCTTGTTCTTGCCCAGCACTCTTTACTTTTCTTGTCTTGGATCTTGGGTGGAGAATTTAAGAACTTCTGTTTCAATCTCACTTTGGGATCTTGTTTAATTTTCTGCTTAATTAAATTTCAGTTTCGGTTAATTGTTCTTCATCTACTTTCTTTGTAATTTACAATTTCTTTTGCAATTGTGCTTGTTGGATCTAGGAAGGCATTGAGATCTAGACTTGGTTATCTAGTCTCTTGGGTCCTGAGATCCGGATTTCCCATTTCCCATTCCCTGTTTACTGTTTTCATGCTTATTTACATTTCTGTTTTAAGATCCGGTTCAATCCAAGTCTTCTTCTATTTCTCTGCTTGTTGCAATTTTTCATTTCCTTGTTTAATTTCTGCAAATCCAATTCCCAATTCCCTTTACAATTCAAGCCATTTACATTTCTTGCACTTTAAGATTCTGCAATTTACATTTCTTGCGTTCTAAGTTTCTGCCATTTAATTTCTTGCTCTTTAAGATTCAGCACTTTAAATTCCAGTTCTCTTTAATTTCATGCAATTTACCCATTTCCTTTACTTTCTATGCAATTTCAATTCTGCAAATCACAAATCTCTCAACCAAATCTTGATTCGCTTGACTAAATCAACCACCAAACTAAAATTGCTCAATCCATCAATCCCTGTGGGATCGACCTCACTCACGTGAGTTATTATTACTTGATGCGACCCGGTGCACTTGCCGGTTAGATTTGGGTGTTTTGGAAAAATTCGTTTCTCCGCGAAAATATCCCATCAAGTTTTTGGCGCCGTTGCCGGCGATTGATTAGATTGACAATGATTAAGTGAGGTGGTGATTTAGATTTAGCATTTTTATTTTCTGTTTCTCTAATATTCAAGTAACCTGCTAACTGTTTGAAATTTTGCCTAAGATGACTGAAACTTCGCTTTAGCAACAAAGTGAAGTTTCCCTGGAAATTTCTGACTCTATGCAATGTTCTTGCTTACACAAGAGAAGCAATTTCTGCCACTAATCTCCCAAGTCCATCAACTGTTTGATACTTTGTGCCAGCTAACCTTCTGAATCACATTCTAAGCTTGAAAATATTCAATCATCACTTGAATTGTTTGTGACTGTGCAGATCATGGAAGGGAACTCAACAAATTCTAGCAATCATGAGAGTAATATCCCCACCTTGGATGATAATGTAACCCATAGTTCGAAGCAACTATCCATAGCCATGAATGATGTAGCCCAATGGTTTGAAGCTTTTCCACAAGGAAGCATTAAACTACAGTCTCCAAGCAATCACTCTAGCATGCTCCAACACAGGCCTCAGAATGATGTGTACAATCCACCTTGGAGAACTCATTCTAATGGGAGGGGGGTTGAGAACCAAAACCAAAGACCAAGGGACTTCAACAGCAACAATCCCAGCTTCAATAATCAACTTAAAACACACCCCCACAACAACAATCACACGCACTTCCAACCTCGTCCTACCTCACCATTCGCCCAAAATGACCTTCATCGACCACCACAATTGACACAGCCACAACCATTCCCAACCTTTCAAAGAATCTATATTCTAGAAATGCTGATGGAGAGGTCCATAAAAATTCAAGAAATGATGGCAATAGAGCAGGAAGAAATAAAAAAACATCAAGAGATGATAAGCAAGAACCAAGAGGCTTCACTCAGAAGACTTGAAAGGTAGATAGAACAATTGGTTCAAAACCTTGCTGAATTGGGAGAGAAGAAGGGGACTCTGAACCCAAAGAGCCATGAAAAGGATGCTGGATTAAAAGAGAAGGGAGTCATGGAGGAAAGTAAGAAGGCTATGGAAAGAGAAACAGAAAGAAGGAAGCCCATAGCAAGAGAAGGAACCTAAGGCAACAGAAGCCTCAACTTCCATGATCAGAGGATGAAGGATGTCAAGCTAGTGACAATAAAAGAGCGCTTGTTGGGAGGCAACCCAACCTGAGGTAGTTTTCTGTTCATAACTATTTTAATAAAAAGGTTAAGTAGTTTTATCTATAATGCAAGAAGCTAAGTTTGGTGTTGCACACCAAAACAATCTAAAGGAGAAGGCAGGATTCTAAGTTTGGTGTTTCACCAAAATCCCATTATAAAACATATTCTCACTTTCTGCATAATGCTGGCTTCAAGCATGTTGGATGAACTAGTTAACTATTCTGCTGTTTCCTAGTTTTCAGTTTTATTGCTTTTGAAAAAGAAGAAGAAAAGAAAAAATTATCACACATGGTTAATTTGATGCATGAAAACCATTGGCAAGGTACTAAGTTTGGTGTTCCCACACCAAAGTAAGTTCAAAAGCCCATAAATAAATCAGCCAGACTAACCATTGTTTCCAAGTGCTTGGGGAACAAGCAACTTTCAATATCATTGCAGAGGTCCATACAAGCTTTTGGAAGGATTAAGCATCATCAACCAAAGAAACAAGATTGTATTGTTAAGTGATGATGAGAAGAAGGAAAGCAAGCGAACTCCAAAAGGTTGTATTGTTAAGTGATTATCTTACATCAAACACTGCTATGATTGAGAGTGGTTTAGTTTCCCTGATTATCTGTCTGCATAGCATAATTTTTCTGTAATTCAATAAGCATAACCTTAAACTGGAGCTTAAAAGTGTTCGACCTCCAGGGTTGCTTTCTCTGCTTCCACGTTTAAGCTCCAGTTTAACCTTAAACTGGAGCTTAAAAGTGTTCGACCTCCAGGGTTGCTTTCTCTGCTTCCACGTTTAAGCTCCAGTTTAACCTTAAACTGGAGCCAGTTTAACCTTAAACTGGATCTTAAACGTGTTCGACCTCCAGGATGGCTTTCTCTATTTCCACGTTTAAGCTCCAGTTT
>NC_029785.2:81842838-81843694 GCF_000816755.2 Arachis ipaensis
AAGAGAAGCTGGAGAAATGAGGAAACTATGTTGTTGACTGAAGAATGCAGTGCCATCATTCAACACAAATTGCCTCAGAAACTGAAGGATCCAGGCAGTTTTCAAATCCCCTGCATCATAGGAGAAGTCATGGTGGAGAAGGCCTTGTGTAACTTAGGGGCCAGTATCAATTTGATGTCTCTAACAATGATGAGAAGAATGAAGATTGAGGAAGCCAAACCAACAAGAATGGCCCTCCAATTGGCAGATCGAACTTTTAAATTCCCTCATGGGATATTTGAGGATTTGTTGGTAAAAGTGGGAGATTTCATATTCCCTGCCGATTTTGTGGTGTTAGATATGGAGGAAGAAGCCGAAGCTTCAATAATTCTGGGAAGACCCTTCCTGGCTACTGCTGGAGCCATCATAGATGTCCAAAAGGGTGAGCTCACTCTTAGACTGCATGATGAGCAATTGGTGTTTAACGTATTCAAGGCAATGAGCTATCCATCAGAATCACTAAAGGAATGTGTTGGGAGGCAACCCAACCTGAGGTAATACTACCTTGCTGTTTCTTTTATTTGTTTCAATAAAAAGGTGAAGTAGTTTCTATGCATTGCAAGGAATTAAGTTTGGTATTTCACACCAAACAATGAATTCGTGGATCAATAATTCAAAGGGGAATGTGTGACTCTAAGTTTGGTGTTCCACCATAAAGATCAACTGAACACAACAACCTTTGAATTATATGAAAGGAACAACCATTCTAAGCAATCACATAAATGCTTAAAATCCTTAGCAGCAACTTCATTCCAAGAAGAATTCGAGGACTCAAAGAGCAGAGGAGTAAGTAGGAGACTAAGTTTGGTGTTCACAC
>NC_029785.2:81843788-81844194 GCF_000816755.2 Arachis ipaensis
ACGGCCAAAATCATGAAAGCTGAGGAAAGGGTGAAAGTGGCGTTTAACCTACAGTTTAACCTTAAACTGGAAGTTAAACGTCAGAAATGGGAAATGCACCAGGGAGCCATTTCCACGTTTAAGCTCCAGTTTAACCTTAAACTGGAGCTTAAACGTGTTCAACCAAGTTTTCTCCTCCAGGGTTGCTTTCTCCATTTCCACGTTTAAGCTCCAGTTTAACCTTAAACTGGAGCTTAAACGTGTTCGACCTCCAGGGTTGCTTTCTCTGCTTCCACGTTTAAGCTCCAGTTTAACCTTAAACTGGAGCTTAAACGTGTTCGACACTTCCAGGGCTACCTTTCTCCGCTTCCACGTTTAAGCTCCAGTTTAACCTTAAACTGGAGCTTAAACGTGTTCGACCTCCAGG
>NC_029785.2:81844324-81850301 GCF_000816755.2 Arachis ipaensis
AAATCCTTAGGGGTGCTTTAACACCTAATACCTTAAAACCAACTGGTTTAGGAGTATTGATTGAAAGCTTATCTAAAGAGCCGCTTTGAGACATGACACTTAGAGTCGAGGCTAAAGCAAAGAAACTATAAGCTGCTTCAAGGTGACAACATATAAAGAGATCTCCATGGTACCATTTGGATGAAAATCCTAAGACCTAAGACTCCCAATATGTGAGGACTAGTGAGCACTTAATCCCTTGTGTAACGACCCAATTTTCAATATGTCTAGATCATACCGGAAACTGAGCGCTACCAATTTGACTTCCTAATTATTATCTATTATTTATCATATGAGCCTGATTCGTTGTTAAACGCGTAGTTAATTTGCTTGGTGTATTTTTTTTTTAAATATTTGGATTAATGGACAGAATCATTTATAATCAATTCACAAGTAATAACAGATAAAACAGTTATAAACAACCACACAAAAATACGTCACAAGTAGTTGACAACATTCGGTGATTCAGCCTTTATTAGCATATAGACTGTTAGTTAGAACACCCCTAGATATAGCTAAATAATATCTATATACATATATATATACATACAACATCCCAGGTCCTGACCTGTTCAAGAGGTCCCTAAGCTGGCACCTAGGCTAGCCTAGACTCTATACTCACCTAGTCCCTCTAAACTACTAAAGCGAGGGAAAGTACGTTCTTAGGTCTTCAAAACTCAAGTCAAGTGGCACGTCATCAAAAGATAGAACATCATTTGCACGATCAGACTTTTCCACAGGAAGTCTCTCTGGTGCCTCATGAAGTAGCCACACAATAGGAATCTCGTACACAGGATTTAGGTTAAAGTACGCATACGAACGGGGTGCAGACGTTGGCTGGTCTCACAGTATATACATATAATCAGAGAACGATATTCACCCTAGACTAAGAAGACTATCTAGAGCAGAATCCTCTTCTTGCGAATGGTCATCAGCGAACTATGGTAAGGTACTCTTACTTCCATCTGAAGGGGAAAGGGAGAGAGAAGGGGTAAGAAGTTGGGAGTTCTTAGTAGGGTCGGGGTTATTAGTTACGTTCATTTATTTGGGGTCGATTAGTAGACGAGTAACATAATATAGCGAAGCAGTAAATAGAAGATAAAGATAGAAAGAGAAAGTAGAGACAACAAAAAGCAGAACACAAACAAAAGAATACAAGAAAATAAAACACAGAAATAGCATACAAGCAGACAAACATAAAGAAGTAGATCACACACAGAAAGGAATGCAACAGAGAATGATGCGCAGACAAGAATGATGCATGTCTAGCCCTAGCGCAGGCCATGAACTCATGTGTCGGTTGGCTACCCGCAATCCCGACATTTATCCGGTCACGAGTAATCCCGATTTCCCGAATACGATTTTCCGTTCCTAAATAAATGCGCATATACTCTGCTCTGGTTTCTCTTTTCTCTGTATCTCTTTACTCTGTTTTAATTACTCTGTTCTCTGTATCTTTTATCTCTTCTCTGGTTACTCTTTTCATCTGTATCTATATTACTCTTTTTCTCTTTATCTCTTTACTTTACTCTGGTTACTCTGTTTTCTGTGTTTCTCTACTTTGATCTGATTTCTCTGCTTAACGTATATATTTAAAATTTATGTAAATTTCGGTATGAATAGTTTTCCTGTACCAAGTATAGGTTCATTAAGTCTATACCGAAACAGCTTAACTTTTCATATAATACCTAACCCTAGTCGCAACTCAAGGACTAACTATGTTGTCCTAGTTCGTTCACTAATTTCTGTCTGTTTTTCTGTTATTAAAACCTTACAGACTTTTCTTTAGTTTTTATCTTTTCTTCAACTTTTTATCTTTCTTTTATCTTTGCCTCACTAATATGTTCTTACCACTCCCTAAGTGTTTTATGAAGTTAATTATGAGATTCTGCGCTTAAAGTTGTCTTTCTAAAGCTTTTACAGAAAACTGCCTTTTCCGCATTATTTTATTATTATTTATTAAAATATTATTTTTAACTAAATATTATTATTTAATATTTTATTATAATTTATTATTTTATTATTAAATTTTCGAAAATTAAATTTACTTTAATCTTTAACCTTTAAAATTCACTTTTTACCACCTGTAACTTTTAATATTTCTACTTTTACCACCCTAACTTTTGGAAATTACAAAATAACCCCCCAAACACCAAAATATTTACTTCCCTGCCCTTTTATGGATCAAAAAGGTGTTCTTCATTGTTCTTCACCACACTCAAAGTGTTCTTCGTGTTCTTCGTAAATTCTTCAGATTCTTTCTCTGTTTTTACCCGTTTTTCAGTCTTTTCAGCAACCGATTTTTACCATAATTCAAAATAAATTAGCAGCCACTAAAACCCCATCTTTTCTACATGATTTTAACACAAATTGAACCTCAATTTAAGCTTAGGGTTTCGTTTTTTTCCAGCTGCCCAAGAACACACATTCATAGCTTGAATTTCATCAAATTTCATCAAATTTTCACCAAAATTTCAACAAGAATTACTCATACAAACAATCAATTTCAAGCACAGCCAAACCATATCATAATCACACAACTCAAACACAATCAATCAAGATTAAATTCATCAATCCCTACCTGGTTTTGTTGCTCCTAATTCGGTTAAACTTTCAGGTGGTCCTTAAACACTTTTTCCTCCTAAATCACATCAAGAAAACACATATTTAAGCATGTTTCCTTGAAACTGAATCAAAAGAGAGATGGTACAGCCAACTCACCTTGATCCCAGCCTTGATAAGTCATATGATCATGTAGAGAAAGAAGAGAGGATCATTTTGGTCGGATTGGAATTTTGATTTGAGTTTTAGTTCAGCAGAAATCAAGCTTTGAAGATTTGGAACTAAGAACTTTTCTCTCTTTTTCTCTCTACCTATTTTCGGCCACAAAGTGAAAATGAGCCATCCTTGGGGGTTTTGGGGGTGTAGGGTGATTTGTGATTGGTTGGCTTGGAGGTGGATTAAAATAATATTAAAATATCTCTGGTGTACAACTACTAAAACTAGGTGTACTGGAACACTCGTAAAAACATCTCTAAAAATTATTTTCTGAGCTACTAACATAAATGACACTAGTAACATATTTATTATGAGAATATAACATGTATAATGAGGCCTTAGCATTGCTAAATTCATCAGAGAGTGCTGGTGCTAAGCTGCACCAGTAAACCGTAAACCCAGTTAAACCGATTTTCTATTTTTAACAAAAACAGACCAGGTAACCTTATAATGTCATTCAGGCATTTTCTAATACTAATATAATGATAATATTATACTATTATCTCTCTCCTCTCATGAATCAAGTCCGGTTCGTCAAACAGAGACTATTTACGAAAATCAGAATTAAAACTGCCAACCGATACGGTTCAAAAACTAGGTTCTTCGCGATTGCATTATCGAGCTTGCCTCAGAGGAGGTTCTAGCTTAAGGATGACATAATGATAATGATGATTGAGATGCTTGATGATATAGCAGAGGTGTTCCCTTTACTGATCTTCCGGAGAAATCCGTACTTTCAGAAAAGATCTCATGTTCTCGAAAATCAGGGTTGTTACACCTTGCAAGAGCATATGATTTAGAGTTCACCCCACTTACACTTAATCACTTCACTCACAGGACCTTACAATTTATTCTTCAATCCGTCTTAAGTGAAAGAACCTATGAGCATAAATCATTTCTTGCTTATACCCAACTTTCTCAAAATCAAATGATGAACACTCTCACTAGCCTAAGCTAATCAAAGATCCAAACAAGGGACATTTATTGTTTCTCACTTAGGCTTGTAATGTGCTATAATTAAGAATAAATGGGTTAAGCATAGGCTAAAAATTGGCTGGCAATGGAAGATAAAAGGTTAGCTATTTGGGTAAGTGAGCTATTTGAATAATGGCCTCAATTATACAAATGCATGTATACACAAAATAATGGATATAAGGAATCAAACAAATCAAATATTACACTTATAGGAAGAGAATAATGCACACAAGAATGAAAATAAGTGATTATATGATATAACCACACAATTAGGCTCAAAACTCTCATGCTTGTGTTCTTTGCTCAAAACATGATCCACAAAGTGCATTAATCAAGCAAGTTTTTTAAAAAAAATTTAACCAATTGGGGTGGTGATGGGATATTTTTGCGGAAAAACGAATTTCTCCAAAACACCCAAATCTAACCGGCAAGTGCACCGGGTCGTATCAAGTAATAAAACTCATGGGAGTGAGGTCGATCCTACAGGGATTGATGGATCAAGCAACTTTAGTGGGTGATTAGTTTAGTCAAGCTAACATTTGTGTGATAATTGATGCAGCATAAAGTAAATGACAAGGAAAATTAAAGTGCAGAAAGTAAATTGGACAGTAACTTAAAGAACAAGGAAGTAAAATAGCAAGAATCTTAAATTGCAAGGAAAGTAAATTGCATGAAAATAAAGGAGACTGGGTGCAGGGAAATTAAATGAAAACAGTAAATCAAAGCTTAGAACAATTGCAAGGAAATTAAAATTGCATGAAAAGTAAATTCAGATCACAATGGCTCAAATGTAAAATGCAGAGGAACAAAAGTGCTGGAAAGTAAATTGGGAACAAGGAGATCAGAGAGCAAAGTGACTGTGCTTAATTTGCAGAAATTTAAAAGGATGTTGAAGATCTCAGGAGTGGATCCTTCCTTGATTCAACAAGAGAAAAGTTGCAGAGAATTAAAAAAAGATTGCAGAAGAAGTAAAGAGAAGTTGCAAATAGAGAATGAAAACAGAATTCCTTCCAATCTCAATTCAAGATTCAAAACAGAAAATGAAACTCAGACAGAGAGCTCTGTATTCCTAATGCTCCCTAGTGGAGCTCGCCTTTTTTATAAAATGAAGCAGATACCTATTTATAGGCGTTTTTACAAAATGAAAATAAAATTCTAAACAAATTACAATTAAAATGAAATTTCTATTCTAACTATCTCTTGTGCCTTTGAGTGGTGTCAATTGGGCCCTTGCTCTTGATGGAATTGGGTTGATAGAGGCCTTGGTTAATTGCTCTTGGACATTGTTCACCCCATACTATTATACATTGTTGGAAAGCTCTGAATGTCTACTTTCCAATGCCTTTGGAAGCACATCATTTGGAGTTCTACAGCTCGAGTTATACTCTGTCGAAGGTACAGAGGTCAGTTGGCCTCACTGCAGGCTGCCACCATATTCGTTTATGTAGTGCCATATATGCCTGGAAAGCTCTTGATTCCTACTTTCCATTGCTTTTTGAATCACCTCATTTGGAGCTGTGTAGCTCAAGTTATTCTTGTTGGAAGTATACCCCTTGTATGCCTTGTGGCGCCAACGTTTGCCAAAAAGTTAGAGGCAAACGTTGGCGCAAACTTTTGCTCTCCAGGGTGTGTTGTTCATGCGCCAACGTTAGCCAAAAAGTTAGGGGCTAACGTTGGCGTAAACTTTTGCTCTCCAGGGTGTTGATTTGTGATGCCAAAAGTTAGCCAAAAAGTTTGAGGCTAACTTTTGCTCCAGCTTTTTGCCCAAAAGTTAACCAAAAAGTTTGAGGCTAACTTTTGCTCTAGCTTTTTGCCCAAAAGTTTGCACAAAAGTTTGAGGCTAACTTTTGGTCCAGCTTTTTGCTCCCTGGTTCATTTTCAATTAATCCAAAAGTTTGAGCTAAAGTTTGAGGTAAACTTTTGCTCAAACTTTTTGTCCTCTCTTCCTCCTAGCCATTCCTTCTTGCTTCAACCTTTCTCCAAGCTTTCTTCACCTATCATTAATCAACCAAACACATCAAAGCTATGCTCAAAAGCATGAGATATTCATTCTTTCATAATATGTGACAATTATAGCATAAAACCTCATAAAATTGCATTAATTCATACATGGTTGATTAAATCAAAGGAAACATGAAAATCTACCCAATTGGCTTGCTTATGGCTCAAGAAAGTGCATAATTCA
>NC_029785.2:81850391-81851438 GCF_000816755.2 Arachis ipaensis
TGTAAATGATTGATGCTTCCATCTAGCTCAATTTATGAAATCTTTTTCTTATATTTCTTCCTTGAAACAAGCTTTTGATTTTCTTATTAGCTTCTCCTTTTTGGGTGCTTTGCCCCATGAGTTGATAACAAAGCTACGACTTCTAAATGCTTTGTTTTCAAGTATTACCACTTGATACATAAGCACCACAAGCATTTGATTAGAGGACTTCATTAATCTCATTTTTTTTCTTTTCTTTTCTTGACTCTCTAATCATTGATGCTCAGATCCTTGAGCTTTGAGGGAGTGCTTTTGCACTTTGAGCCTAACCTTGACTTCTAAGTGTTTTGTTTTCAAGCATTTGGCTTGATACATAAACACCACAAGTACTTAACAAATGAATTGCCATTGGTACTTAGAGCCTTCAGCTTTCTCATTCTATCCCTTTTTCTTTTCTTGCTTTATTTTGCATTTGCTTCTTCAAGGTTTTCATGATTTTAAAAGATTTCACAAAATGTTCTAGATGAAAACTTTAATTAAATAAAATCCAATGCAATTGAGCAACAATTAATCATACTAGCTTTCCAATACTTGTATGCACATGCTAAACTCTTCTTTAGTTCCTTGTTTGTTTATGATCATGATGCTTTACTGCTTTTGAATTCACAAAACTCAAGTTGGTAATCACAATGGCACAGCACCATGTTGCAATTTAGAAATCAAACTATGCCTTTTCATACACACATGCATACAGAGAAGGTAAAGACAATCATCCAGTTTATAGTGCTTGAAACAAATGAGAGGAAAATTACCACCTTGTAGTTCATCTTCCTTGTTGTTGTCCTTTTCCTCCTATCTTTTATTCTCCCATACCAAACTCAGAATGCTTGCTCATCCTCAAGCAACTATTAGAACCGTGGCTATGGGGCTAAGATGGATCATGAATCATGAATGTCAGGAATGTTAGTAGTACATATGTTTCAAGCAAGCAAAATTAAAGATAATAATCAAGGCACAAGAGACAGAGACATTGTGATTGCAAAGATAAGAAGGTGTGCACAATACATT
>NC_029785.2:81855827-81858099 GCF_000816755.2 Arachis ipaensis
TTGGTCACAATCCTCTTCTTGGTGCTTTTGTTAATTGCCTTCACTTCTTTGAATCCAAGTCTTGGTTGCTGTGTGATTATTGGAGTTTTGTATTCATCCAGAGCCTTTTGAATCGGTGGTTCCATGAACTCTTCCTCACTTTCTTGCTCCTCCACTTCCTCTTTTACACTCAACATTTGTTTTAATAGCTCTTTTATGGAGGAGGTTTGTTGATCTTCCCAAGCTTTCTTCATCTCCTCTTCATACCTTTCAATCATGGATTCAAGTGTTGAGGCGTTTTGGTCCAGGGAGGTTTGTGAGAGTTGTGAGTCTTCATGTTCTCTTGTCATCTCAAGTGGCCTTTGTGAATATGCAAGTTCAGGTTCAAATGTTTCCACCACCTCTTTTATTTTTTACTAAAAATCCACTTGACTCAGTAGCCTCTTCATCTTGTTTTTCCTTCATTGCACTCACCAATTGGCCTAGCTGCACTTTTATGTTTTTGAGGGAGTTTTCTTGTTCTTTCCAGACTTTCATTGTCTCCTCCTCATATTTTTTGAACATGGACTCAAGCTTTGAGAGCCTTGAGTGGTTCATGGAAGTTTGTGTGGGTGGTGAGTTTTGAAAGGGGCTTTCTGTTGAAGTATGGTCAAGTGATGATATCTTTGGATGAATATCATATGGAGCACTAGAATTCTCTTCCCAGCCACCATTAGAATCATGAATTGCATCATTTTGTGGTGGAGGGAAATATCCCATATGATTTTCTTTCTCATTTTGTGGTTCTGAAGCATAGCTCCACGAATTGGAGTGCCCAGAATTTGAAGTTTCTTGGTGATATTCCCAACCACCATTAGAGATTGGTGATGGTGGGTGATATCCCATAAAATTTTGTTTGACCAAATGATGAGTTGAACTCCATTTGTATTTTGCAAACATCAATGAAAATTGAAATTACTCATATCATAGATGAGAATTTCTTAGTGAGGCAAAAACTCAAACACCTTGGTTTCAACTTAGAACAGAGAACAAAAATAAAGAAAATGCTTAATCTAGACTTCTCACCCACTTAATAATTGTTGATCTAAATCAATCCCCGGCAACGGCGCCAAAAACTTGATGGGATATTTTTGCGAAAAAACGAATTTCTCCAAAACACCTAAATCTAACCGGCAAGTGCACCAGGTCGTATCAAGTAATAAAACTCACGGGAGTGAGGTCGATCCCATAGGGATTGATGGATCAAGCAACTTTAGTGGGTGATTAGTTTAGTCAAGCTAACATTTGTGTGATAATTGATGCAGCATAAAGTAAATGACAAGGAAAATTAAAGTGCAGAAAGTAAATTGGACAGTAACTTAAAGAACAAGGAAGTAAAATAGCAAGAATCTTAAATTGCAAGAAAAGTAAATTGCATGAAAGTAAAGGAGACTGGGTGCAGGAAAATTAAATGAAAACAGTAAATCAAAGCTTAGAACAATTGCAAGGAAATTAAAATTGCATGAAAAGTAAATTCAGATCACAGTGGCTCAAATGTAAAATGCAGAGGAACAAAAGTGCTGGAAAGTAAATTGGGAACAAGGAGATCAGAAAGCAAAGTGACTGTGCTTAATTTGCAGAAATTTAAAAGGATGTTGAAGATCTCAGGAGTGGATCCTTCCTTGATTCAACAAGAGAAAAGTTGCAGAGAATTAAAAAAAGATTGCAGAAGAAGTAAAGAGAAGTTGCAAATAGAGAATGAAAACAGAATTCCTTCCAATCTCAATTCAAGATTCAAAACAGAAAATGAAACTCAGAGAGAGAGCTCTGTATTCCTAATGCTCCCTAGTGGAGCTCGCCTTTTTTATAAAATGAAGCAGATACCTATTTATGGGCATTTTTACAAAATGAAGATGAAATTCAAAACAAATTACAATTAAAATGAAATTTCTATTCTAACTATCTCTTGTGCCTTTGAGTGGTGTCAATTGGGCCCTTGCTCTTGATGGAATTGGGTTGATAGAGGCCTTGGTTAATTGCTCTTGGAGTATGGAGAAGAACCGAATTGAACCGGGTTAACCGGGTTTGGAATTATGTAAGCTTGAGTAAAAGTTTGAGTAAAAGTTTGAGGCAAACTTTTACTCCAACTTTTCACATCAGCTACCCTCTTTTGCTGATACCAACGTTGGGGCAAAAGTTTGGGGTCTAACTTTTGACTTTTGCTCGGCCTCCCATTGCACACTCATGGCACTACTTTGTCCTCTTGTCAACGTTGTCAATTTTATGCCCACTATAGACTATTATATATTATATA
>NC_029785.2:81871392-81872082 GCF_000816755.2 Arachis ipaensis
TATTGTTGTCATTTTCCTCCCATTCTCTTCCTTCCCATACCAAACTCAGAATGCTTGCTTATCCTCAAGCAACTATTAGAACCGTGGCTATGGGGCTAAGATGGATCATGAATGTCTTACACAATGGAATGTTAGTGGTGCATGTGTTTCAAGCAAGCAAAATTAAAGATAACAATCAAGGCATAAGAGATAGAGACATTATGATTGCATAGATAAGAAGGTGTGCGCAATACATTGCATAAAAGATAAGTGGCACACCAAACTTAGTGTGACACTTTCACTTGGAATTAATGCAAGTATCTTGTAAGAATTGGAACCAAATTTTGTTGCATAGCAACACCAAACTTAGAATGCAACCATATGTCAATTTATTTGAACTAAAACTAAACAAAAGAAACTGTTATATGTTAAATACAATCACCGAATGAAGAGTCTGTTATGAATAAGGATGTCTTGGTGATGTATTAACAAAAACAGTTAATGAAGGAAAGTATTAAAAATAAGTAAATAAATGAAACAAGGAGAAAACAAAAATTATCCAACTAAGAAGAAAAATAACACTGTAAAAGGTAATATGATTATGCAGACAAGTGATGTTGCTGGATTCATTGCATAGAAAATTAAGTGGCACACCAAACTTAGAATCTTAGCATGACACTTCATGTAAAATTGATGCAATCATCCAAACGG
>NC_029785.2:81873249-81877436 GCF_000816755.2 Arachis ipaensis
AAATTTCTATTCTAACTATCTCTTGTGCCTTTGAGTGGTGTCAATTGGGCCCTTGCTCTTGATGGAATTGGGTTGATAGAGGCCTTGGTTGATTGCTCTTGGAGTTGGAGAGAGAACCAATGTGAACCGGGTTGTGAATCTTAAAAGCTTGAGTAAAAGTTTGAGTAAAAGTTTGAGGCAAACTTTTACTCCAACTTTTCACATCAGCTACCCTCTTTTGCTGATACCAACGTTGGGGCAAAAGTTTGGGGTCTAACTTTTGCTCCAACGTTGGCCTCCCATTGCACACTCATGGCACTACTTTGTCCTCTTGTCAACGTTGTCAATTTTATGCCCACTATAGACTATTATATATGGTTGGAAAGCTCTGAATGTCAACTTTCTAACCCAATTGGAATCACCTCAATTGGACATCTACAACTCAAGTTATGCTCCTTTGAAGAGGACAGGGTCGCTGGCTTTGGTGCCCAACGTTTGAGGTAAAGTTTGCCTCAAACGTGGTCGAAAACTCCAATTTTGGAGGCTCAAACGCATTGTTCACCCCATACTATTATACATTTTTGGAAAGCTCTGAATGTCTACTTTCCAATGCCTTTGGAAGCACATCATTTGTAGTTCTACAGCTCGAGTTATACTCCGTCGAAGGTGCAGAGGTCAGTTGGCCTCACTGCAGGCTGCCACCATATTCGTTTATGCACATTTCGGGGCAGTTTTCTCCCTCAATTTTAGTGTCCACCATGCAGTTCCATATATGCCTGGAAAGCTCTTGATTCCTACTTTCCATTGCTTTTTGAATCACCTCATTTGGAGCTGTGTAGCTCAAGTTATTCTTGTTGGAAGTATACCCCTTGTATGCCTTGTGGCGCCAACGTTTGCCAAAAAGTTTGAGGCAAACTTTTGCTCAAACTTTTTGTCCTCTCTTCCTCCTAGCCATTCCTTCTTGCTTCAACCTTTCTCCAAGCTTTCTTCACTATCATTAATCAACCAAACACATCAAAGCTATGCTCAAAATCATGAGATATTCATTCTTTCATAATATGTGACAATTATAGCATAAAACCTCATGAAATAGCATGAATTCATACATGGTTGATTAAATCAAAGGAAGTATGAAAATCTACCCAATTGGCTTGCTTATGGAGGACACAAAAGGGGCGTGGCATGCCAGGCTGGGCGTGGCATGCCAGGCTGGGCGTGGCATGCCAGGCTGGGCGTGGCACGCCTGGCCCATCAATTACTATGGGCGTGCCACTTGAGCAAAGGGGCGTGGCACGCCAACTCACCATTCCAAGAAGAACCTTCACTATGGCGTCCCACTCGGTGTCAAAGGCATGGCACGCCAGCCCCAAGAAGTTACTTGGGCGTGCCACTTGAGAACCCACGCGTGGCACGCCAAGCTTGAAGAGTTCACAAATACATGAGCGTGCCACTTGAGCAGCATGGCGTGGCACGCTTGTATAACAATCCAGAGAAGGGGTTGAAGGCAATTGAAGACTGGGCGTGCCACTTGAGCAACCAGGCGTGGCACGCCAATGCACAAAGGACCAAAAGCAAAGACTGGGCATGCCACTTGGTATCGAAGGCGTGGCACGCCAACCTTAGCATTTCACTATGGCGTGCCACTTGAAGACTGAGGCGTGGCACACCAACTACTGGAACCAAGACAAGATCATGGGCGTGGCACGCCAGCCTTTAGGCGTGGTACGTTGGTATAAGTTGGTATCGAAGGAGGCCAATTACATGGGGCATGCCACTTAGTATCGAAGGCGTGGCATGCCACTCACCATTCTTCACTTAGGCATGCCACTTGAGCAACCAGGCGTGGCACGCCAGTGTCATTCAGAGAGAAGCATTGGGGCGTGCCACTTGAGCTCGTGGCATGGCACGCCAAACAGAGGAACCACTCACTCACAAAAGGGGCGTGGCGTGCCAAACCCTAGGCGTGCCACGCTAATTCAACTTTCCAGAGAAGTCTAGCCAAGCATAAAGCAAGGGCGTGGCATGCCAGACCTTGGGCGTGGCATGCCAGTACAAGTTTCCAGAGGTAAAGGGAAGTGAGAAAGGCAAGGGGCATGCCACTTGAGTTTGATGGTGTGGCACGCCAACACAAGAAATCCACTATGGCGTGCCACTTGAGTTTGAAGGCGTGGCATGCCAAGGTTGAGAGAGGGACGAGCATGCCACTTGAAAGAGTAGGCGTGGCACGCCAAGCTGGAAATGAAGGGCACGTGACATGCCAGAAAAGCGCCAGCCACACACCAGCTGAGAAGTCATGCTTATTGAGTGTTTTCTTTTACCTCCAAAATGTATTTTTCCTTTTTCACTTTTGTAATTCTTTTATTTTACTAGGAGTAGTATAAATACCCCCAAGGAGTACTAAAGAAGGGGGTAAGCAGTCAGTTTTAGATCTACTTTTACACTTCACTTTTGAGTACCGATGCCAGGGCATTTTGGCCAGTTTCACTGACCTTTTCCTTACTGTTTTAGGATAGTTTCATGCATTTTCTTAGGAAATAAGCAAGTTTTTGGGTAAAATTTCACTTACATCTTTATTCAAGCAAACATGGTGCACTTTACATGATTTCATGAGAATTTTACATGAATTATGTGACAATTTGGATGATGCATGTCTCATGACTTGGATTAGAACTTTGATGCACTTTATTGTTTGATTTCAGGACAAAGGAAGCAAGGAAGAACCACGTTAGCAGCCACGTTAGTCTAACTAACGTGACCACTAACGTGGAATGGGAGCTAACTTGCAACATTATTGAGAAAAGTAATCGCCAATAACGTCCTCGAAAGCCATAATAGCCCACGTTAAGAGTCACATTAACTAAGTTAACGTGAACTGTAACGTGGAATAAAGAAATCAGGCCAACATTAGTGACACTCACCTTTGTCACTAACGTTGGACCAAACTCATAAGTGGCCACGTTAAGAGCCACGTTAACTCAGTTAACGTGGACTCTAACGTTGGGAAGCAAAAGAGAAGCCAACGTTAGTGACACTCACCTTTGTCACTAACGTTGGCCAAGCCACAATAAGCCACATTAGTTGCCACGTTAACTTAGTTAACGTAGAAGCTAACGTGGAGAAAGCAAGTGATCGCCAACGTTAATGACGCTTACCTTTGTCACTAACGTTGGGATGTGCCACCACAAGCCACTATGAGCAACGTTAGCCCCAACGTTAACTTAGTTAATGTGGAAGCTAACGTGGATAAAGGAGATGATGAGTCAACGTTAGTGACACTCACTTTTGTCACTAACGTTGGAGATGGCTATCAACACCACATTAGAAGCCACGTTAACCTAGTTAACGTGGACTCTAACGTGGGAAGTAGGGGCATCTTGGAACGTTAGTGACAAAGGTAAGTGTCACTAACGTTCTCGAAGGATTGGCAAGCCTACGTTAAGAGCCACGTTAACTAAGTTAACGTGGACTCTAACATAGGGGAAAGGGAGGACTCTCAACGTTATTGGAAAAGGTGAGTCCCAATAACATGTGCAAAGGACCAAGAGGCAACGTTATTGGTCACGTTGGTGCCACTAACGTTGAAGTTAACGTGGATCATCATGGGTTAGGAACATTAGTGAAAAAGGTGATTGTCACTAACGTTCTCAAACCCACACTCTCACTTAACGTTAATGCCACTAACGTCCGGAGCTAAACACCCTGCCTACTTCACACTTTCTCTTTGCAAGTAAAGCTAAGCCCACTGAAGAGGATAACTGCTTCAAACTCAAGATCCAAATGCCCATATCCAAGACTTGAAGAACCGGTCACGTTGTAACGTTGAAGTTAACGTGGATCATCATGGGTTAGGAACATTAGTGAAAAAGGTGATTGTCACTAACGTTCTCAAACCCACACTCTCACTTAACGTTAATGCCACTAACGTCCGGAGCTAAACACCCTGCACCCTGCCTACTTTCTAGTTTTAATCTATTTTCCATCTTTGTTTTCGATTTCTAGAGCTATGAGCAACTAAACCCCTTTCATTGGGTTAGGGAGCTCTGTTGTCTCTGTTGTAATCAATATTAGTTTTCATTATTCTTCTTCTATCTTTTCTCTTGATTTTACTAGAAAGCTTTCAATCTTCATCCAATTGGGTAGTTATCTTGGAAAAGAAGCTATTCATACTTGGATCTCTTCTGAACCTTGGAAGAGGAATGAAGAGATCA
>NC_029785.2:81892217-81899318 GCF_000816755.2 Arachis ipaensis
ATTTCCAGAGCTATGAGCAACTAAACCCCTTTCATTGGGTTAGGGAGCTCTGTTGTAATTTGATGGATCAATATTAGTTTTCATTATTCTTCTTCTATCTTTTCTCTTGATTTTACTAGAAAGCTTTCAATCTTCATCCAATTGGGTAGTTATCTTGGAAAAGAAGCTATTCATACTTGGATCTCTTCTGAACCTTGGAAGAGAAATGAAGAGATCATGCTAGAAATACTTTCTCATGCTGGACCAAATTGGGGTTGGATGGATATGGTGACTATAATTCTACCAACACTTGATTTGGGAATGCATGTGGTATAATCAGTGACCATACTTCATCTCTTCTCATGAGCAATTGACCAAAGAATTGGCTATTGATCGAGATTTGAGAGATTGAATTACAAGGAATTATAATTCGATCACTAAAGATTGTCAAGGAGATCAATGAACGCATTGATTGAGGAAGAGATGAAAATGAACTTGATCCGGAGAATGCAACATCTCCTAAGCCCAATGAATTCCCCATTTCTGATCTTACCCATTCTCTTTAATTTCTGCAATTTACTTTTATGAGCATCTTCCCCATTCCCATTTAAGATTCTGCAATTTACTTTCCGCCATTTACATTCAGCTCTTTATTTCCAGCAATTTACATTTTCTGCTATTTACTTTCCCGCCATTTAATTTTCTGCAAATCTCAAATCAAATTCTGCTTCGCTCAACTAGAACATTCCTCTAATTAAAGTTGCTTGACCAATTAGTCCCTGTGGGATTTGACCTCACTCTATTGTGAGTTTTTACTTGACGATAATTTGGTATACTTGCCGAAGGAAAATTGTTGAGAGACAAGTTTCCGTGCATAAACTTTATGGCGCCGTTGCCGGGGATTGATTTTGTATCAACATTGATTAAATTGGAGGATAACTAGATTGAACATTTTTTTTCTTTTGTTTGATTTAAGTTCATTTGAGTAATTTACTTTCTGTTCAGTTATTCTCTCCCCTTCCCCCTACCTATTTTTTTAGTTGTTTACAATTCAGTCCACTAACCCACTAACTGTTTGATATATTGCATCACTCACACTAACAACATTTCTGTAGAAATTACTTTCTACATCTATTTCCTTGCTTGTACCTTGGTGGTTGTATGATAGGGAGAAGAAGCAGGGCTTCAACTTCCTTTGATTCTGAACCTGAGAGGACCTTCCTCAGATTAAGGAGGGAAGCAAGAGGAAAGAGAGTAGTTGGTGTTGAGGAAGAGGAGGAGTACTTTGAACCAGATATGGACGAGAATATGGAGAACCATCATGAAGAAGAGGCTCACAACCATGGCAAAGAAGGTCTAGCAAATCATGCTGGGCAAGAGAGAAGAGTTCTGGGTTCGTACATCAATCCAAACCCAGGAAATTACGGAAGTAGCATCCAAAGGCCAACCATACATGCCAACAACTTTGAACTAAAGCCACAGCTCATTACCCTTGTTCAGAACAATTGTTCATTCGGAGGAGGTGTCCAAGAAGACCCCAATCAACATCTAACCACCTTCCTGAGGATATGTGATACTGTGAAGTCTAATGGTGTTCATCCTGACACCTATAGACTACTTCTGTTCCCTTTCTCACTCAAGGACAAGGCATCTAAATGGCTGGAATCCTTCCCAAAGGAGAGTTTAGCAACCTGGGAAGAGGTGGTGAATAAGTTCTTGGCAAGATTCTATCCTCTTCAACGGATTAACAGGCTGAGAGCTGAGGTGCAAACCTTCAGGCAGCAAGATGGTGAGACTCTATATGAATCATGGGAGAGGTTTAAGGACCTGGCAAGAAGGTGTCCATCAGATTTGTTCAATGAATGGGTGCAACTGCACATTTTCTATGAAGGCCTTTCTTATGAATCAAAGAAGGCAGTAGACTACTCATCAGGGGGATCTCTGAACAAGAAGAAGACTATTGAAGAAGCCATAGATGTCATTGAGACTATAGCAGAGAATGACTATTTCTATGCTTCTGAAAGAGGCAACACTAGAGGAGTGATGGAGCTAAACAATGTGGATGCACTTCTGGCCCAAAACAAGCTTGTCACCAAGCAGCTGGCTGACCTCACCAAGAAGATGGAGAGGAACCAAGTAGCAGCAATCACCACCTCATCAGCAACCCAAGAGGGAGTGAATGTAGAGGCAGAGGATGAGCAAGAACAAGCCAACTACATTGGAAACTCACCCAGGCAGACCCATGATCCATACTCCAAGACCTACAACCCTGGTTGGAGGAATCACCCAAACTTTGGGTGGGGAAATCAACAAGATCAAAGCCAAGATCAGAGACGTCACAACCCCAACAACCATGCAGCTCACCAACATTCCACACAGAGATCATATCAACACCACCCTAACAACACCTCTCCACATCCATACCAAAACCAAAATAACCCAACTCACCCATCCAACCTCAACTCATCATCATCTGAAGATAGACTCTCAAGGATTGAGAATATACTTGAAAGCATATGCAAAGAGATTCAAGATAACAAGGTGTTCAAAGAGGAGGTGCGAGCCAGTATCAAGAACCAGGGAAAAACCATCAAGAGGCTGGAATTTCAAGTGGGATACTTATCTGAGAGGATCCCCAAACCTACTGATAGCTTCCCAAGTGACACAGAGAAAAATTCGAGAGGTGAAGCAAAGAAAGTCAGATGGGAAGATTGCAAGATGGTTACTATAAGTGATAAGGAGACTAAGGAAGAGCTGAACAAGCTATTAGAACAACTTGGAGAGACATCGGCATGTAAACATACCATTCATCAAGGCCCTCCAACAAATGCCCTCATACATTAAGTATATAAAGGAACTGCTGATCAAGAAAAGCTCACTCAATGGAGGACAAACCATAGTGATGAATAAGGAGTGCAGTGCTCTCATTCAACCAGATCTGCCTACAAAGAGGAAGGACCCAGGGAGTTTCTACATCCCCTGTGCCATAGGAGAAACAATGTTTGATAAAGGACTTTGCCATCTGGGAGCAAGCATCAACTTAATGCCTTTATCACTTATGAAAAGGCTACAGATCAATGAGATAATACCCACAGATGTAGTTATCAGGCTGGCTGACAAAACTCAAAAACAAGCAGTAGGAGTGGTTGAAAATGTGCTAGTGAAGGTTGGAAAATACTTCCTGCCCACAGACTTTGTCATCTTGGACATGGAAGAGAGTCACCTGCACCCAATCATATTGGGAAGACCATTCCTGGCTACAGCCAGAGCACTTATAGATGTGGAGCGAGGGGAACTAATTTTGAGGATCCATGATGAACAACTCACCTTCAATGTTTTCAAGCCCTCACAAGAAACATATCAAGAGAACAAAGAACCAAGCAAAGATCACAGTGAGATACTGAAGGAAGAAACAAGTACTGAAGCACAACCAGCACATCTGGAAATCTCCTTAGTTGAGGAACAAGGCAATCAGCAGCTGTCACAGCTCAAAGAAAATCAGGAGGAACCTAAACCACCAGAGCTATATGAGACCAGCAACAAAACCTATTTGGAAGAGGAAGTCACAAAGAGCAAGGCAACATCAAAAGGAACAAAGAAGAAGGTACCAAGGAGGTGGAGGAACAAGAAGATCCCTACAGAGGACTTCTCTCCAGGGGATAAAGTATTCTCAGCTTACTTCCCAGCCATTCCCCCCGATCTCCCCACCATCCCATCTCAGCTACCTAAAGCTTTTACCATCAACAGAGTCTTCTCTTTAGAACATGTGGAGATCCTTGATGAAGCCAATAGAGATAGATTTACTGCAAGAGGGGAGGACTTGAAGCACTACCAACCACCCTGATAAAGGCAGAACGTCAAGCTAGTGACGCTAAAGAAGCACTTCATGGGAGGCAACCCATATTTTACATGCTTTTAAAAATAGTTAATAAATAAAGGTTCTTGAAATTCAAATCAACTTGATATGCACTTGAATGAATCATTGTGTGCAACATATAGTGAGGAACAAGTTTGGTGTTCAAGGCACACTAAGAGAACATGAATGTAACCCACATCATGTCACTCTTAGGGGCCTTGAACAAATCTTTTACACAACATGGCACCAAACTAAGTTTGGTGTTGCCAATGTTGCATACATAGATATTCAGTTAATCAGTTGGTTGGCATTCATGAATACTACTTAGTTAGTTATAAACAAAAACTATAAAAAAGGTGGTAGTTGCTCCCATTTTTATTTTGCCGCTACTATCCACACAATTAATAATTACACTTTTTCTTGTTTCGTAGGAAATTTGATGGACAATAGAAAGGAAGATTCGGCTACCACAAAAAGAGAGTATTTCACACGTGTCTCAAGGGGGAATGCATTGGAAAATGTTGCCATGCAAAAATTGAAAGAATGAGACCCTTGGAGACCGAACCAATCTCCTTCATAAAGATGAGGATCCTTGTGCTCATCCTATGCTAAAACCCCATCCGTTCATCACACAACCACTCCATCAATCCAAACTTTTCATTCACTTACCACTTCCTTATATAAGTGATTTTAGTCCGTACCCCTTCCACATTCGAAATTCCCATCCTTTATACTCCACATTCCAACAACCACTTCTTCAAACATCTCATTCTCGAAATCCAATACCTTCACATAGCCAAAATCACTGATGGCATCATCAAGCTCTAAAAGAAGAAAGGGAAAGGAGCCTGTGGAGCAACGCCCTTTCGATGAAAAGAAATTTAGAACCCTTCACCATGCGTTGCAGTATGGATGGATGGTTGATAAAGAGATCATATATGAGCTAGGATTTCAAGTCAGAAAGACTGAGTGCCCCGAAATCACAAAGAAGGTGGAAAAGAGAAGATGGGAGCTCCTCACTGATCCGGTCACTAGGGTAAATGCAAATCTTGTAAGAGAGTTTTATGCAAATGCTGTCCGATATGATAAGGCAGATGAGTCTTACACAAGTTTTGTAAGAGGAAAGACCGTGGATTTCAGTCCCATGAGCGTCATGAGGGCATTAAAGTTATGGTCTATACCGTTTGAGGAAGAGAGCTATCATTCAAGAATTGATAACAGCCCCAATTATGACCAGATTGTGCAAGATATATGTGTACCAGGCATTGACTGGGTGTGAGATTCCAAAAGGAAACCCAAGTTCATTAAGAGAGGGGACCTCACTCCCGAAGCAAAGGGGTGGTTTGAAATTGTAAGGAGATCCATCCTCCCTGCCGGGAACAACTCAGAGGTGAATCTCAAGAGAGCCAGAATGGTGCACTATATACTCAAAGGAGGAGAGATCAAGGTTCATGAACTCATAGCCCAAGGCATCAGGAAGAGGGTCGAGAATAGCGATTCTAGAGGAAAGTTAGGCTACCCCAGCACTATTTTCCGACTATGCGACAGGGCTGGGGTGGTGTTTGAAGACGAAGACCCTGAGTGGATAAAAAAGGGCATTCCAATTACGGTCCGACGGATGAATGCTGTTGCATCTCCCCTACTTCAACGAAAGCCTAGGAAGAGGCCAGCCCATCAAGTAGTAGAAGGACAAGACCTAGAAGAGCAAGCCCCAGCCACCTTGAACATGCACCAATTACAAGAAGCTATTGATGGCTTATCTAGGCAATATTGGGAAAATCAAGAGGCACAGAAGGAGCTCCAGCTACAAATGATGAACCGCCAAGAAGAATCATTTTCTAGATGGACGAATCAACAAGGAGAGTCGCAGAAGCAAATGATGGAGCAGCAATTGGAACAAGGAAAACAATGGGGTGAATCTTTTCACAGGATAGAACAAAGGCAAAATGAACAACAAGAATCTGTCCAGAAGCTAATCAACATCCAAGCACATCAAGGTGCACACATACATGAGATGCATCGAAAACAAATAGAACAAGCAGAACTCTTTGACGAGCACAGGGTATTCTCTGAAGGGGTTTACATGAGTGAAAGTGGAAATCATGTAAACATGCTAGCAAGGCTTGGAAACTTAGTTGGACAGCTACCTAATATACATCCGGGAATCACAAAATATGACGAAGTGAAGTATGAGTTAGCACGAGAAGAAAGAGTAAGGGTTGAGAAGAGTCATAAATCAGTAAAGAAGGCATTTAAAGACTGGAAAAGAGCCAAACTAGCACGGATGCAAGGAAGCACAAGTAGACACAAAGAGGACAAACAAGAAGGAGAGCAGGGGCAACCCCATGAGTAAAAGGTGGTGGAGTTCCCTCATTGTCCCATCTTTTTCAAGTTTTAAATAAAGAAAATCATGTATGAAATAGAACATGCTTCCATGGTAGTTTAGGATTTTCAATTCTGTTTTTAGTATTCTCATTGCTTAGGTCTGTGATTGCTAGTCAAATTGCCTATTCTCAATTCCATCTTGCTTATTGTGTTGCTTGCCTCCTTTTTAATCAAATAAAAAGAGAATGTATGTTATCAAAGACCAGAGGGGAGTTCAAGTTGTGGAGTAAGTTCCTAATTTTATGGTGTGATAATAGATTAGCTAAGTTGGTTCACCAACAAGGTGGGAAGGCAACTATCGGTCCAGAATCATATGCTTGAAACATACCCTATGAGACTAGCTGAATAACAAGATCCCAATAAGAAAAGGGAAAGAAAAATGAATGTTAAAAATAAAAGAAAAAGAGTGAGAAATAAGGCTAGCCACCAAGGGTTTGAATCTTGAGGAAAGTGTCTGTGGTGTTCCTGTGTAAGGGATTTACTTGGATGAATAAGCTCTTAGGGGTGCCTTATCACTTGGTAACTTGGGTTAACTAACCCGGGATTATCAGCTGAAAGTCCACTATCAAGAGTAACCTTTGCTACAGAACGCTTAGTAATCCAAAGAGGTACTGGACACCATGGTCTCAAGAAAGAAAATAACAAACCATGTGCCTGTGGTGTGTATGTATGGGGGAAAGAGACTTGAGGGAGTAAGTCCTTAGGGGTGTCTTAACACCTAGCACCTTGAACCAACTGGTTCGGGAGTACTGGTTGAAAGCTTATCTTAAAGAGTCGCCCCCTCACAGAGCACCTAGTCTAAGAACACAAACAAGCCCTGAAATAACAAAAAGGATCAATGAATAAAAGTCTCACAGGGTGCAATCAAGTGAGTATTCCAG
>NC_029785.2:81899929-81915300 GCF_000816755.2 Arachis ipaensis
TTCCTCTTGGCATTCCATTCATCATTCTCTTGTTCCAGTACTTGCTTAGGGACAAGCAAGCTTTAAGTTTGGTTTTGTGATGCCAGGGCATTTTGGCTAGTTTCACTGACCTTTTCTTTACTATTTTAGGGTAGTTTCATGCATTTTCTTAGGAAATAAGCAAGTTTTGGGTAAAATTTCACTTACATCTTGATTCAAGCAAACATGGTGCACTTTACATGATTTCATGAGAATTTTGCATGAATTATATGACAATTCGGATGATGCATGTCTCATGACTTAGATTAGAACTTTGATGCACTTTATTGTTTGATTTCAGGACAAAGGAAGCAAGGAAGAACCACGTTAGCAGCCACGTTAGTCTAACTAACGTGACCACTAATGTGGAATGGGAGCTAACTTGCAACGTTATTGAGAAAAGTAATCGCCAATAACGTCCTCAAAAGCCATAATAGCACACGTTAAGAGTCACGTTAACTAAGTTAACGTGAACTCTAATGTGGAAGAAAGAAACAAGGCCAACGTTAGTGACACTCACCTTTGTCACTAACGTTGGACCAAACTCATAAGTGGCCACGTTAAGAGCCACGTTAACACAGTTAACGTGGACTCTAACGTTGGGAAGCAAAAGAGAAGCCAACGTTAGTGACACTCACCTTTGTCACTAACGTTGGCCAAGCAACAATAAGCCACGTTAGTTGCCATGTTAACTTAGTTAACGTGGAAGCTAACGTGGAGAAAGCAAGTGATCGCCAACATTAGTGACACTTACCTTTGTCACTAACGTTGGGATGTACCACCACAAGCCACTATGAGCAACGTTAGCTTCAACGTTAACTTAGTTAACGTGGAAGCTAACGTGGATAAAGGAGATGATGAGCCAACGTTAGTGACACTCACCTTTGTCACTAACGTTGGAGATGGCTATCAATACCACGTTAGAAGCCACGTTAACCTAGTTAACGTGGACTCTAACGTGGGAAGTAGGGGCATCTTGGAACGTTAGTGACAAAGGTAAGTGTCACAAATGTTCTCGAAGGATTGGCAAGCCTACGTTAAGAGCCACGTTAACTAAGTTAACATGGACTCTAACGTAGGGGGAAGGGAGGACTCTCAACATTATTGGAAAAGGTGAGTCCTAATAACGTGTGCGAAGGACCAAGAGGCAACGTTAGTGGTCACGTTGGTGCCACTAACGTTGAAGTTAACGTGGATCATCCCTGGGTTAGGAATGTTAGTGAAAAAGGTGATTGTCACTAACGTTCTCGAACCCACACTCTCACTTAACATTAACACCAATAACGTCCTGAGCTAAACACCCTGCCTACTTCACACTTTCTCTCTGCAAGTAAAGCTAAGCCCACTGAAGAGGATAACTGCTTCAAACTCAAGATCCAAAGGCCCATATCCAAGACTTGAAGAACCATCTAGAAGATCAGAAGAGTAGTATATATAGGGGTAGTTTTAAATTAAAAAGAGCTTTTCGGCAGGGGGGAGTTGGAAATTGGAGAACTACTCTCTGTATAATTTTACTTTCTCTGCACTTCTAGTTTTACCTTTCATAATCTATTTTCCATCTTTTGTTTTTTATTTCCAGAGCTATGAACAACTAAACCCCTTTCATTGGGTTAGGGAGCTCTGTTGTAATTTGATGGATCAATATTAATTTTCATTATTCTTCTTCTATCTTTTCTCTTGATTTTACTAGAAAGCTTTCAATCTTCATTCAATTGGGTAGTTATCTTGGAAAAGAAGCTATTCATACTTGGATCTCTTCTGAATCTTAGAAGAGGAATGAAGAGATCATGCTATAAATGCTTTCTCATGCTGGACCAAATTGGGGTTGGATGGATATGGTGACTATAATTCTACCAACACTTGATTTGGGAATGCATGTGGTATAATCAGTGACCGTACTTCATCTCTTCTCATGAGCAATTGACCAAGGAATTCGCTATTGATCAAGATTTGAGAGATTGGATTACAAGGAATTGTAATTCGATCACTAAAGATTGCCAAGGAGATCAATGAACACATTGATTGAGGAAGAGATGAAAATGAACTTGATCCGGATAATGCAACATCTCCTAAGCCCAATGAATTCCCCATTTCTGATCTTATCCATTCTCTTTAATTTCTGCAATTTACTTTTATGAACATCTTCCCCATTCCCATTTAAGATTCTGCAATTTACTTTCCGCCATTTACATTCCGCTCTTTATTTCCAGCAATTTACATTTTCTGCTATTTACTTTCCCGCCATTTAATTTTCTACAAATCTCAAATCAAATTCTGCTTCGCTCAACTAGAACATTCCTCTAATTAAAGTTGCTTGACCAATCAATCCCTGTGGGATTCGACCTCACTCTATTGTGAGTTTTTACTTGACGACAATTCAGTATACCTGCCAAAGGAAAATTGTTGAGAGACAAGTTTCCGTGCATCAATTACTTTTTAAGCTATGAGTAGCTAACTTCCCTCTCATTGAGAGAGGGAGCTCTGTTGTACTTGATGGATTGATGATGGTGAAATCCTTCTTCTCTTCATCTTCTCTTTGATTTGCTAGAAGGAATTTTGTTCTTAATGCTTAGTATTCAATTATCTTGGGAAAGAGATTAAATGCAATTGGGTTTCATGGGAACCTTGGGAAAGGAAACATGAAACCATGCTTGAAATTCCTTCTCACACTAGAGTAGAATCTGGGTTTTGGTGTTTGGATATGTGACATATAATCCTCCCTCTACTTGGACCTATAATGGTGTGTGGTATAATCAGGGACCAAGCATATCTCTCTTCATGAGCAATTAGACCAAGGAATTGGCTATTGATCAACATATGAGAGATTGAGTCACCAAGGGATTGAGGCTCAATCAATCATGATTGCCAAGAGGTCAATGAGTTCCATGATTGAAGGGGATATAAGCTAGATTCAATCTAAAGAGACAACATCTCCCAATCTCAATGAATTTCCCCATTCTTATCTATCCATTTCTTTACTGCTTATTTTTACATTCAGCAATTCTCCATTCCCATTTATATTCAAGTCATTTATGATTCTGCCCTTTACTTTCTGCCATTTATATTTTTGCACTTTATTGCTTTTCTTTATATTCTAGTCATTTACATTTATGTCATTTACAATTCTGCACTCTAAAATCCTATTGATCTGTTTGACTAATTCATCAATTGATTAAAACTGCTCGAATTTGCCAATCTCTGTGGATATGATTCCACTCTTCTGTGGGTTATTACTTGACGACAATTTTGGGTGCGCTTGCCAAAAGGACTAATTCACCAATTTTGAATGGGGTGTGAATTTCGGTCATCAAGTTTTATTGCGTCGTTGCCGGGGATTGGCTTAAATTTGACAGTGATTAAATCGATTGGAGAGCTAGATTAAGCAATTTAAATTCCTTGTTATCTTATTTTATTTAGCACCTTTTTATTTTCTTTTATTTTAAGTTCTATTTCTTTCTTCTTTGAGTTTTTTTATTACATATTCCCACTCCTCTAACTGTTCGATTAATTGCACCACTCACACTAACAACCACTCTAACAAGAGTAATTTCTTCATTCATTTTCTTTCTTGCTTTTTGCCTTGTTGGTTGTATAATAGGTAGAAGAAGCGGTGCTTCAACTTCCTTTGATTCTGAACCTGAGAGGACCTTCCTTAGATTAAGGAGGGAAGCAAGAGGGAAAGGAGTCGTTGGTGCTGAGGAAGAGGAAGAGTATTTTAAAACAAACATAGAGGAGAACATGGAGAACCACCATGAAGAAGAAGCTCACAATGCTAGAGAAGGCCCAGTAAATCATGATGGACAAGAAAGGAGAGTCTTAGGCTCCTACATCAATCCAAACCCAGGAAATTGTGGCAGCAGCATCCTCAAGCCAATAATTCATGCCAATAATTTTGAGCTGAAACCTCAGCTCATCACATTTGTTCAGAATAATTGCTCAAATGGAGGAAGTGCCCAAGAAGACACTAATCAACATCTCAGCACGTTCTTGAGGATATGTGATACTGTAAAGTCCAACGGGGTACACCCTGACATCTACAAACTACTCTTGTTCCCTTTCTCACTCAGAGATAAGGCAGCAAAGTGGTTGGAATCATTCCCCAAGGATAGCCTAACTACATGGGAGGAGGTCGTGAACAGATTCCTTGCAAGATTTTACCCTCCACAAAGAATCAATAGGCTGAGAGCTGAGGTGTAAATTTTTAGACAACAAGATGGAGAAACACTTTATGAGGCCTGGGAGAGATTCAAAGATCTGACAAGAAGATGCCCACCAGAAATGTTCAATGAATGGGTACAACTACACATCTTTTATGAGGGACTATCTTATGAAGCAAAGAAGGCTGTGGACCATTCTTCAGGAGGCTCACTCAACAAGAAGAAAACCATTGAAGAGGCCATAGATGCCATTGAGACTGTAGATGAAACTGAATATTTCTATGCTTCAGAGAGGACTCAGAAGAAGGGAGTGCTAGAGCTCAACTCTGTAGATGCTTTGTTAGCTCAGAACAAAGCAATTGCAGCTCAAATAGTAGCTCTAACCAAAAGGATGGAGGCCAACCAAGCCTCAGTCATTCAAGACCAAACTCCTCAACAAGAAGGGAATGCACCAAAATTTGAAGGTGACTGGGAACAAGCCAATTATGTGAACAATTCATCCAGACCACCATACGACCCACACTCTAAGACATACAACCCAGGTTGGAAGAACCACCCAAACTTTGGGTGGGGAAATCAACAAAACCACAACCAGGACCACAACAAGCCTTATTCATCAAATCAGCATTTCAACCACAACCCCAACCATCAAACAGGGAACCATAGACCCAACCACAACTCATAAACACACATCATACCATAGTAACCAACCCACACACAACAACCTCAATCAAGATACACCATCCTCGACTATGCAATCATGTGAGATCAAGAGTAACTTTGAGAGAATAGAAGCTGCAATAGCACAACTGTCCTCACAAATTACAGGAGTAGTCTCCACCCTCATGGACAGACAAGCACAAACTGACAGAAGGATGGATGCTAATCAAGAGGAATATAGGTCAAATCTGAAAAATCAAGGCGCAGCAATCTCAAAGTTGGAAGCACAAGTGGGGATTTTGTCCAAGAAAATCCCACTTCCCACACACACATTTCCTAGTGATAACATGGCTAACCCAAGAGGAAAATGCAAAGCCATTACTCTAAGAAGTGGGAAGGTTGTAGAAGAAGGAACCCCAAGCAAAGACAAGCAGGAAAAAGTTACAGCAAAGCATAAGAACAAGTATGGAGAAGAAATCCCTGCTCCACCTTCACCAAAACCAGTCTTGAAGCCTTATTTTCCAAGGGCACCATACCCACAAAGACTGGGAAAAGATGGGAAGGATGGCCAATTTTCTAAGTTCCTAGAAATCTTCAAGAGGCTCCAAATGAACATACGGTTTGTTGAGGCATTAGAACAAATGCCACTCTGCTAAATTTTTGAAGGAGCTTATAACCAAAAAGAGGAACTGGGACGCAAAAGAAACCATAATTTTGACTAAAGAATGTAGTGCCATCATACAGAAGAAGCTGCCTCAAAAGCTGAAAGACCCAAGGAGTTTCTAAATTTCCTGCATCATAGGAGATATCACCATTGAGAAAGCTTTGTGTAATTTGGGAGCTAGCATAAATCTTATGTCCCTGACCATGATGAGAAGGATGAAGATTGAGGAAGCCAAGCCAACAAGAATGGCACTTCAATTGGCTGACAGAACATTTAAGTTTCAACATGGGGTGGTGGAAGACTTGCTAGTGAAAGTATGAGAGTTCATCTTTGCTACTGATTTCATTGTACTGGACATGGAAGAAGAGGCCAACACGTCAATTATCTTAGGAAGACCATTCCTAGCTACTGCCGGAGCCATCATCGATGTGCAAAAAGGGGAACTAGTCTTGAGGTTGCATGAAGAGAAATTGGTCTTCAATGTCTTCAAAGCAATGAGTTACCCCAACGAATCCATAGGAGAATGCATGTTGGTAGACACCATGGAAAAAATAGTTCAAGAAGTCTTGGAGGAAGAACAATGTGGAGGAACCATTGAGCTGGAACAAGCACCAGATGGAGAATTACCACAAGCAACCATGGGAAACTCAATCATGCCAACCATTACAAGCAACAAAGATGCAGAATCACCAAAACTAGAGCTGAAAGCATTGCCACCCAACTTGAAATATGCATATCTTGGTGCCAACAACACCCAACCAGTGATCATAAATTCAAGTTTGAGTAAGGAACAAGAAGAGGAGCTCATCCAAGTGCTGAGACAACACAAGGATGCCATAGGCTGGACACTTACAGATTTAAAAGGGATTAGTCCTTCAATGTGTATGCATAAGATCTTACTTGAAGAGATGCCAAACCTTCAAGACAACAACAAAGAAGGCTGAACCCAACTATGAATGAAGTGGTTTAGAAAGAAGTGTTGAAATTGTGGCAAGCAGGGGTGATCTACCCCATCTCAAACAGCCTTTGGGTAAGCCGAGTGCAAGTAGTCCCTAAAAAAGGAGGGATCACTATTGTGGTAAATGTGATGAATGAATTGATACCTACAAGGACAGTGACCGGATGGTGTATGTGCATTGACTACCGGAAACTCAATGAAGCCACCCGGAAGGACCACTTTCCCTTACCTTTCATGGACTAGATGCTTGAAAGATTGGCAGGACATGAGTACTATTGCTTCCTAGATGGGTATTCGGGCTACAATCAAATTGTTGTAGACCCCAAGGATCAGGAAAAAACTTCATTTACTTGTCCATATGGTGTCTTTGCTTATAGGAGAATGCCCTTTGGATTGTGCAATGCACCTGTAACATTCCAAAGGTGCATGCTCTCCATTTTTTCAGACATGATTGAAAAGTTCATAGAAGTACTCATGGATGACTTCTCTGTATTTGGGAACTCATATTCTGATTGCCTATACCATCTTGCTCTTGTGCTAAAAAGGTGTCAAGAAAACAACCTGGTTTTAAACTGGGAGAAGTGCCATTTTACGGTGACTGAAGGGGTGGTTCTTGGTCACAAGATTTCAAAAGATGGTATAGAAGTGGACAAGGCAAAAGTGAAAGTAATTGCAAAATTACCTCCACCTTGCAATGTCAAAGCAATCAGAAGTTTTTTGGGACACGCTGGATTCTATAGGAGGTTTATCAAAGATTTTTCAAAGATTTCAAAACCCTTTAGCAACCTACTTGTCTCAAATACTCCCTTTGTTTTTGATAGAGAGTGCATGGTAGCCTTTGATGAACTTAAGAAGAAACTCTCCTCTGCACCTATTATAGCACCACCAAGCTAGGATCTCCCCTTTGAACTAATGTGTGATGCATCTGATTTTACTGTTGGTGCTGTTCTAGGACAGAGGAAAGACAAGCTAGTACATGTTATTTACTATGCTAGCAAGGTTCTTAATAATAATCAAAGGAACTATACCACCACGGAGAAAGAACTTTTAGCCATAGTTTTTGCTTTTGACAAGTTTAGATCATATCTTATTAGCTCAAAAGTAATTGTGTTCACTGATCATGCAGCACTCAAATACTTGCTTACCAAACAAGAATCTAAGCCCAGACTAATAAAGTGGATCTTGTTGCTCCAAGAATTTGATATTGAGATTAAAGATAGGAGCAGAGCAGAGAACAAGGTAGCTGACCACCTCTCAAGGATCCCACAAGAAGAATAGATGCAGCAAGTAGCAGTCAATGAAAGCTTCCCTGATGAACAATTGATGATGATTCAAGTAGCCCCTTGGTTTGCAGACATAGCCAACTTCAAGGCTATTGGGGAACTACCAACCAACATTAATAGGCACATAAGGAGGAAGCTAATTAAGGATGCCAAACACTACATCTGGGACGATCCTTATTTGTTCAAAAAGTATGCTGACGGAATCCTAAGAAGGTGTATACCCCATGAGGAAGGGTAGAAAGTGTTATGGTAGTGCCATGGATCCGCATATGGAGGACACTTCAGCGGAGAAAGGACAGCAGCAAAAGTGTTTCAATCCGGATTTTACTGGCCAACAATGTTTAAGGATACCAAGGAAATGGTGTCAAGGTGTGATGAATGCCAAAGAGCTGGTAATCAAACCAAGAGAAATGAGATGCCACAGCAATTCATACTAGAGTTGGAGCTATTTGATGTATGGGGGATTGATTTCATGGGACCCTTCCCAACCTCCTACTCTAATAGCTACATATTGGTTGTAACAACCCTAATTTTCGAGTACGCGAGATCTTTTCTAAAGGCACGGATTTCTCCGGAAGATCAGTAAAGAGAACACCTCTTCTATATCAACAAGTATCTCGATACTCATTGTCATTATGTCATCCTTAAGCTAGAACCTTTTCTGAGGCAAGCTCGATAACGCGGTCACGAAGAACCTAGTTTTTGAACTGTACGGTTGGCAGTTTTGATTCTGATTTTCGTAACTAGTCTCAGTTTGACAAACCGGACCCGATTTATGAGAGAAGAGAGATAATAGGATGATACTATTATTATATTAGTATTAGAAGCTTCTTGAATGATATTATAAGGTTACCTGATCAGTTTTAGTTAAAAACAGAAAACCGATTTAACCGGGTTCACAATTTACTGGTGCAGCTTAGCACCAGCACTCTCTGATGACTTTAGCAAACTAAAACTCAAATCAAAACTCCGATTTCACCAAAATGATCCTCTCTTCTTCCTCTACATAACCATGTAACTTATCAAGGATGGAAATAAGGTGAGATGGCTGTCTTCCTCCCATTTCAATTCGGTTTTCAAGGAAAACCATTCAAAACATGTGTTTTGTTGATGTTCTTCCTTAGGAATCATGCTTAACTTGACTTGAGGGTCAAGAAACGTGAATTTCCAGCAAGTCTAAGGTGATATATCTCTTCCAAACATACTGAGTGAGATTCGGTCAGTTGAGAGTTTTTGGATTTAAAGTTGTTCTTGATGTGATTTAGGAGGAAAAAGTGCTTAAGGACCACCTGAAAGTCTAACCGAATTAGGAGCAGCAAAACCAGGTAGGGTGTCACGAAATTAATCTTGATTATTTGTGTTTGAGTTGTGTGAATGTTGTATAAATTGGCTGTGCTAAAAATTGGTTGCATATATGATTGATTCTTGGTGAAAATTTGGTGAAATTTTGATGAAATTTGATGAAATTCAAGCTTTAAAGTTGATGTACTTGGGCAGCTGGAAAAAACGAAACCCTAAGCTTAAATTGAGGTTCAATTTGTGTTGAAATCATGTAGAAAATATGGGGTTTTAGTGGCTGCTAATTTAATATGAATTATAGTAAAAATCGGTTGCTGAAAAGACTGAAAAACGGGTAAAACCAGAGAAGGAATCTGAAGAATTTATGAAGAACATGAAGAACACTTTGAGTGTGATGAAGAACAATGAAGAACACCTTTTTGATTCATAAAAGGGCAAGGAAGTAATTAATTTGGTGTTTGAGGGGTTATATGGTAATTTCTAGAAGTTAGGATGGTAAAAGTAGAAATATTAAAAGTTACGGGTGGTGAAAAGTGAATTTTAAAGGTTAAAAGTAAAAGTAAGTTAATTTTTGAAAATTTAATGATAAAATAATAAATAATAATAAAATATTAAATAATAATATTTAATTAAAAATAATATTTTAATAAAAATAATAAAATAATGCGGAAAAGGCAGTTTTTCGTAAAAGCTTTAGAAAGACAACTTTAAGCGCAGAATCTCATAATTACCTTCATAAAACACTTAGGGAGTGGTAAAAACATATCAGTGAGGCAAAGATAAAGGAAAGATATAAAGTTAAAGAAAGGATAAAAACTAAAGAAAAGTCTGTAAAGTTTTAATGACAGAAAAACAGACAGAGACTAGTGAACGAACTAGGGCAACTTAGTTAGTACTTGAGTCGTGACTAGGGTTAGGTATTATATGAAAAGTTAAATTGTTTCAGTATAGACTTAATGAACCTATACTTGGGATAGACTAGCTATTCATACCGAAATTTACATAAGCTTTAAATACACAAGTTAAGCAGAGAAATCAGAGCAGAATAAAGTAACACAGAACAGAGTAACCAGAGTAAAGTAAAGAGATAAAGAGAAAAAGAATAATATAGATACAGATGAAAAGAGTAATCAGAGAAGAGAAAAGGGATACAGATAACAGAGTAATTAAAACAGAGTAAAGAGATACAGAGAAAAGAGAAACCAGAACAGAGTAAAGAGATATAAAGAGAAGAGTATAAGAATAAAGAGTTAAGCCTTGTAGCATGATGTTCGGTTGGATGTTCATCTGCTGCTTTTCCATTCGCCCTAGAGGTCCTGTAGGCCCAAGTTCACCTACAGTGAGTTGTTATTCCTGTAGGCCGAAGTTCACCTGCAGTGAATATCAATTGTGTATCTCAGGGTATTGCACCTGTAGGCCGAAGTTTACCTACAGAGAGTTGTGATACCTGTAAGCCGAAGTTCACTTACAGGGGCGCTATTTCTGTAAGCCGAAGTTCACTTACAGGGGCGCTATTTCTGTAAGCCGAAGTTCACTTACAGAGGTGTTATTTCATTAGGCCCAAGAGATGTGTTTATTCATTTGTTGCATTAAGGCAACTCCAGATATACTTGTATAATCATCTGCTGCAGAGAGGCAGTCAGATAGATAATGGTGTGATCACTGAGAACGCTTTCCTGCGGTACAGATCCATATTTTATTTCTGTAAGGTAGAGGGGTTATTTCCTGCTACAGAAGTACCGTGACCACCTTTTTCATTTCTGTAGTGGCAGAGTGGTTATTTCCTGTATACAGAAGGTGTGTCGGCTTACATCCCTGCAGTGGCAGATGTGTTATTTCCTGTGTGCAGTGGACCCTGTGGTGGCAGAGGGGTTATTTCCTGTACACAGGGGTATAGCCAATAGGAAAGCCTTATCCAGACAGAGGTTGCTGGATAACGTCGGGAGCGGGTTAGTAACCGACAGATGAGCTCATTACCTGCACTAGGGCTAGACATGCATCATTCTTGTCTGCGCATCATTCTCTGTTGCATTCCTTTCTGTGTGTGGTTTACCTGTTTATGTTTGTCTGCTTGCATACTATTTCTGTGTTTTATTGTATTCTTTTGTTTGTGTTCTACTTTCTATTGTCTCTACTTTCTCTTTCTATCTTTATCTTCTGTTTACTGCTTCGCTATATTATGTTATTTGTCTGCTAATCGACCCCAAGTAAATGAACGTAACTAATAACCCCGACCCTACTAAGAACTCCCCAGTTCTTACCCCTTCTCTCTCCCTTCCACCTTCAGATGGAAGCATGAGTACCCTTCCATATTTGCCGATGACTGTTCTGCAAAGAGGATTCCGCTCTAGGTAGTCTTCTGAGTCTAGAGTGAACTCTGTTACCTGTTTAAATGTATATAATATGAGGCCAGCCAATGTCTGCACCCTGCTTATCTACAAACTTTAGCCTAAGTCCTCCGTACGATGTTGCTGTTTTGTGGCCACTCGATGAAGTACTTGAGAGACGCTCTTTGATGACATAAGATCGTGCAGAGGAATAGTAAACGACCTTCCACCTTTTGATGACGTTCCACCTGACTTGAGTTTTGAAGACCTAGAATGTACTTTCCTTCGCTTTAGTAGTTTAGAGGGACTAGGTGAGTATAGAGTCTAGGCTAGCCTGGGCGCCAGCTTAGGGACTTCTTGAACAGGTCAGGGCTTGGGATGTTGTATGTATATATATGTATATAGTTATTATCTAGCTATATCTAGGGGTGTTCTAACTAAAACTATATACTATAATAAAGGCTGAATCACTGAATGTTGTTAACTACTTGAGATGTATTTATGTGTGGTTGTTTATAATTATTTTATCTGTTATTATTTGTGAATTAAATATGAATGATACTGTTTGTTAATCCAAGCGTTTTAAAAAAAAAGTACCTCACAAATTAACTACGTTTTCAACAACGAATCAGGCTCATATGATAAATAATAGATAATAATTAGGAAGACAAGTTGGTAGCGCTCAGTTTCTAGTATGATCATGACGTATCAGAAATTGGGTCATTACAAATTTGGTATCAGAGCAGTTTGTTCCCAGTAGAGCCTGGGGAGTGGACTGACTATGCTTCATTGCATACTCTGCTTGTGTGTCTCATGCCGTTAGGGTATCTTTAAGATACATTTGGCATGAATGTCTATGAGTGCTCATTTTGGGAATGTTCATGCTTAACTTGAGACATTAAGATTGATCACCTTAATGTTGATTGTTTGGTACGGATAAGACCTCAATGACTATGAAAAGGCATGGTTTAATCGAGTTCCGAACGACAAATTCGTGAGAGGCACAACTATTCTTATAGCTGTTATGATCTTCATAGCCATGGCTATGTGATATTTAGATGCTGTAAGGAACGAACTGATATCTTCGTCAGGATAGCTTGAAGGAAATAGACTGCTTGAAGATGGATTCTGCATGTGGCTAAAATTTTGAGAGCAAAATTTTCTTTTAGGAGGGTAGAATGTAACAACACTAATTTTCGAGTACGCGAGATCTTTTCTAAAGGCACGGATTTCTCCGGAAGATCAGTAAAGAGAACACCTCTTCTATATCAACAAGTATCTCGATACTCATTGTCATTATGTCATCCTTAAGCTAGAACCTTTTCTGAGGCAAGCTCGATAACGCGGTCACGAAGAACCTAGTTTATGAACTGTATCAGTTGGCAGTTTTGATTCTGATTTTCGTAAATAGTCTCAGTTTGACAAACCGGACCCGATTTATGAGAGAAGAGAGATAATAGGATGATATTATCATTATATTAGTATTAGAAGCTTCTTGAATGATATTATAAGGTTACCTGATCAGTTTTATTTAAAAACAGAAAACCGGTTTAACCGGGTTCACAATTTACTGGTGCAGCTTAGCACCAGCACTCTCTGATGACTTTAGCAATGTTAAGGCCTCATTATTCATGTTTTATTCTCATAATAAATATGTTACTAGTGTCATTTATGCTAGTATCTTAGAAAATAATTTTTAGAGATGTTTTTGCAAGTGTTCCGATACATCTAGTTTTAGTAGTTATACACCTGAGATATTTTAATATTATTTTAATCCACCTCCAAGCCAACCAATCACAACTCACCTTACCCCCCCAAGACCTCCAAGGCTGTCTCATTTCATCATTTTGGCCGAAAATAACAAGAGAGAAAAGAGAGAAACTTTCATGAACACTTAATCTTCAAAGCTTGATTTCTTCTGAACTAAAACTCAAATCAAAACTCCGATTTCACCAAAATGATCCTTGCATATATGATTGATTCTTGGTGAAAATTTGGTGAATTTTTGATAAAATTTGATGAAATTCAAGCTTTAAAGTTCATGTTCTTGGGCAGCTGGAAAAACGAAACCCTAAGCTTAAATTGAGGTTCAATTTGTGTTGAAATCATGTAGAAAATATGGGGTTTTAGTGGCTGCTAATTTATTATGAATTATAGTAAAAATAGGTTGCTGAAAAGACTGAAAAACGGGTAAAAACAGAGAAGGAATCTGAAGAATTTATGAAGAACATGAAGAACACTTTGAGTGTGATGAAGAATAATGAAGAACACTTTTTTTATTCATAAAAGGGAAAGGAAGTAATTAATTTGGTGTTTGAGGGGTTATATGGTAATTTCTGGAAGTTAGGATGGTAAAAGTAGAAATATTAAAAGTTACGGGTGGTAAATTTGCCGATGACTGTTCTGCAAAGAGGATTCCGCTCTAGGTAGTCTTCTGAGTCTAGAGTGAACTCTGTTACCTATTTATATGTATATAATGTGAAGCCAGCCAATGTCTGCACCCTGCTTATCTACAAATTTTAGCCTAAGTCCTCCGTATGATGTTGCTGTTATGTGGCCACTCGATGAAGTACTTGAGAGACGCTCTTTGATGACATAAGATCGTGCAGAGGAATAGTAGAAGACCTTCCACCTTTTGATGACGTTCCACCTGACTTGAGTTTTGAAGACATAGTAGTTTAGACGGACTAGGTGAGTATAGAGTCTGGGCTAGCCTGGGCGCCAGCTTAGGGACTTCTTGAGCAGGTCAGGGCTTGGGATGTTGTATGTATATATATGTATATAGTTATTATCTAGCTATATCTAGGGGTGTTCTAACTAAAACTATATACTCTAATAAAGGCTGAATCACTGAATGTTGTTAACTACTTGAGATGTATTTATGTGTGGTTGTTTATAATTATTTTATCTGTTATTATTTGTGAATTAAATATGAATGATACTGTTTGTTAATCCAAGCGTTTTAAAAAAAAGTACCTCGCAAATTAACTACGTTTTTAACAACGAATCAGGCTCATATGATAAATAATAGATAATAATTAGGAAGACAAGTTGGTAGCGCTCAATTTCTAGCATGATCATGACGTACCAGAAATTGGGTTGTTACAAATTTGGTATCAGAGCAGTTCGTTCCCAGTAGAGCCTGGAGAGTGGACTGACTATGCTTCATTGCATACTCTGCTTGTGTGTCTCATGCCGTTAGGGTATCTTTAAGATACATTTGGCATGAATGTCTATGAGTGCTCATTTTGGGAATGTTCATGCTTAACTTGAGACATTAAGATTGATCACCTTAATGTTGATTGTTTGGTACGGATAAGACCTCAATGACTATGAATAGGCATGGTTTAATCGAGTTCCAAACGACAAATTCGTGAGAGGCACAACTATTCTTATAGCTGTTATGATATCCATAGCCATGGCTATGTGATATTTAGATGCTGTAAGGAACGAACTGATATCTTCGTTAGGATAGCTTGAAGGAAATAGACTGCTTGAAGATGGATTCTGCATGTGGCTGAAATTTTGAGAGAAAAATTTTCTTTTAGGAGAGTAGAATGTAACAACCCTGATTTTCGAGTACGCGAGATCTTTTCTAAAGGCACGGATTTCTCCGGAAGATCAGTAAAGAGAACACCTCTTCTATATCAACAAGTATCTCGATACTCATTGTCGTTATGTCATCCTTAAGCTAGAACCTTTTCTGAGGCAAGCTCGATAACGCGGTCACGAAGAACCTAGTTTTTGAACTGTATCGGTTGGCAGTTTTGATTCTGATTTTCGTAAATAGTCTCAGTTTGACAAACCGGACCTGATTTATGAGAGAAGAGAGATAATAGGATGATACTATTATTATATTAGTATTAGAAGCTTCTTGAATGATATTATAAGGTTACCTGATCAGTTTTAGTTAAAAACAGAAAACCGGTTTAACCGGGTTCACAATTTACTGGTGCAGCTTAGCACCAGCACTCTCTGATGACTTTAGCAATGCTAAGGCCTCAT
>NC_029785.2:81915601-81916931 GCF_000816755.2 Arachis ipaensis
TTCTTGATGTGATTTAGGAGGAAAAAGTGTTTAAGGACCACCTGAAAGTTTGATTGAATTAGGAGCAGCAAGACCAGGTAGGGTGTCACGAAATTAATCTTGATTATTTGTGTTTGAGTTGTGTGAATGTTGTATAAATTGGATGTGCTAAAAATTGGTTGCATATATGATTGATTCTTGGTGAAAATTTGGTGAAATTTTGATGAAATTTGATGAAATTCAAGCTTTAAAGTTCATGTTCTTGGGCAGCTGGAAAAACGAAACCCTAAGCTTAAATTGAGGTTCAATTTGTGTTGAAATCATGTAGAAAATATGGGGTTTTAGTGGCTGCTAATTTATTATGAATTATAGTAAAAATCGGTTGCTGAAAAGACTGAAAAACGGGTAAAAACAGAGAATGAATCTGAAGAATTTATGAAGAACATGAAGAACACTTTGAGTGTGATGAAGAAAAATGAAGAACACCTTTTTGATTCATAAAAGGGCAAGGAATTAATTAATTTGGTGTTTGAGGGGTTATATGGTAATTTCTGGAAGTTAGGATGCTAAAAGTAGAAATATTAAAAGTTACGGGTGGTAAAAAGTGAATTTTAAAGGTTAAAAGTAAAAGTAAGTTAATTTTCGAAAATTTAATGATAAAATAATAAATAATAATAAAATATTAAATAATAATATTTAATTAAAAATAATATTTTAATAAAAATAATAAAATAATGCGGAAAAGGCAGTTTTCTGTAAAAGCTTTAGAAAGACAACTTTAAGCGCAGAATCTCATAATTACCTTCATAAAACACTTAGGGAGTGGTAAAAACATATTAGTGAGGCAAAGATAAATAAAAGATAAAAATTTGAAGAAAAGATAAAAATCGAAGAAAAAGTCTGTAAAGTTTTAATGACAGAAAAACAGACAGAGATTAGTGAACGAACTAGGACAACATAGTTAGTTTTTGAGTTCCGAATAGGGTTAGGTATAATATAAAAAGTTAAACTATTTCAGCATAGACTTAATAAACCTATACTTGGAACAGACTAACTATTCATACCGAAATCTACATAAGCTTTAAATACATACGTTAAACAAAGAAATCAGAGCAGAATAAAGTAACACAGAGAACAGAGTAACCAGAGAAAAGTAAAGAGATACAGAGAAAAGAGTAATCAGAGCAGAGTAAAAAGACAAAGAGAAAAGAGTAATGTGATAAAGAGAAATGGTTTGAATTAAGATGTTGTAAAAGTGAAAGATGTAAAGTTTGTACAGTATGATTGAACAGAGAAAGAAAGAGGTACTGCATAAAAATGTGAAAATGATGATGAATAATGAGAATGATGA
>NC_029785.2:81917397-81929198 GCF_000816755.2 Arachis ipaensis
TTAAAAGTTACGGGTGGTAAAAAGTGAATTTTAAAGGTTAAAAGTAAAAGTAAGTTAATTTTCGAAAATTTAATGATAAAATAATAAATAATAATAAAATATTAAATAATAATATTTAATTAAAAATAATATTTTAATAAAAATAATAAAATAATGCGGAAAAGGCAGTTTTCTGTAAAAGCTTTAGAAAGACAACTTTAAGCGCAGAATCTCATAATTACCTTCATAAAACACTTAGGGAGTGGTAAAAACATATTAGCTAAGGCCCACTTGGTGTGTGCTGGGCTGAGACTTGAGCTTTACACGTGGCTAGGCTATTTCTGGAGTGAAACGCCAAGTTGTAGCCTGTTTTGGGCGTTTAACTCCAACTTGTAACCTGTTTCTCGCGTTTAACGCCAGAATGCAACATGGAACTGGCGTTCATCATTTTATCTTGGAGCAAAGTATGGACTATTATATATTGCTGGAAAGCCCTAGATGTCTACTTTCCAATGCAATTAAGAGCGCGCCGGTACGACTCCTATAGCTTAAGAAAATCCATTTTGAGTGTAAGGAGGTCAGAATCCAACAACATCTGCAGTCCTTCTTCAGCTTGAATCAGATTTTTGCTCAGGTCCCTCAATTTCAGCCAGAAAATACCTAAAATCACAGAAAAGCACACAAACTAATAGTAAAGTCTAGAAATATTATTTTTATTTAAAAACTAACAAAAATATAATAAAAACTAACTAAAACATACTAAAAACTATGTAAAAACAATGCCAAAAAGCGTATAAATTATCCGCTCATCACAACACCAAACTTAAATTGTTGCTTGTCCCCAAGCAACTAAAAATCAAATAGGATAAAAAGAGGAGAATAAACCATAAATTCCAAAATATCAATGAAACTTAGCTCCAATTAGATGAGTGGGACTAGTAGCTTTTTGCCTCTGAATAGTTTTGGCATCTCACTTTATCCTTTGAAGTTCAGAATGGTTGGCATCTATAAGAACTCAGAATCCAGATAGTGTTATTGATTCTCCTAGTTCAGTGTTGATTCTTGAACACAGCTACTTTATGAGTCTTGGCCGTGGCCCTAAGCACTTTGTTTTCCAGTATTACCACCAGATACATAAATGCCACAGACACATAATTGGGTGAACCTTTTCAGATTGCGACTCAGCTTTGCTAGAGTCCCCAATTAGAGGTGTCCAGGGTTCTTAAGCACACTCTTTTTGCTTTGGATCATGACTTTAACCGCTCAGTCTCAAGATTTTCACTTGACACCTTCACGCCACAAGCACATGGTTAGGGACAGCTTGGTTTAGCTGCTTAGGCCAGGATTTTATTCCTGTGGGCCCTCCTATCCACTGATACTCAAAAACTTAGATCCTTTTTACCCTTGCCTTTTAGTTTAAAGGGTTACTAGCTTTTTGCTCTTGCCTTTTGGTTTAAAGAGCTCTTGGCTTTTTCTGCTTGCTTTTTTTTTCTTTTTTTCGCCATTTTTTTCACAAGCTTTTGCTTTTCACTGCTTTTTCTTGCTTCAAGAATCAATTTTATGATTTTTCAGATTATCAAATAACATTTCTCCTTTTTCATTATTCTTTCAAGAGCCAACAATTTTAACATTCATAAACAACAAATTCAAAAATATGTACTGTTAAAACATTCATTCAGAGAAACAAAAAGTATTGTCACCACATCAAAATAATTAAACTAATTTCAAGGATGAATTCGAAATCATGTAATTCTTGTTCTTTTGTGATTAAAGACATTTTTCATTTAAGAAAGGTGATGAATTCATAGGACATTCATAGCTTTAAGGCATAGACACTAGACACTAATGATCATGTAGTACAGACACAAACATAAATAAACATAAAGCATAGAGAACGAAAACAGAAAAAAATAATTAGACAGGGGGATTAAGGAACGGGTCCACCTTAGTAAGGGTGGCGTCTTCTTCCTCTTGAAGAACCAATGGTGCTCTTGATCTCCTCTACGTCTCTTCCTTGACTTTGTTACTCCTCTCTCATATCTCTTTGATCTTCTCTAATCTCATGGAAGGTGCCATATGGTTATGGAAAATTAAAAAGCGGGACTTTTTCCACACCAAACTTAAAATGTTTACTCGTCCTCGAGCAAAAGAAGAAAGAAAGGAGGAGATGGATATGTGTGGTGGGTTCGTCTAAGGGAGGGTGATAGTGTGTATGAGGGGTTGATGATGGATGGATGTGAGTGGTGAAGAGTGTTATGGAAAGGTGTGAAGAGGAGAGAAGAATAAGTGGTGTAGGTGGGGAGCCTGTGGGATCCACAGATCTTGAAGGGTCAAGGACTTAGCATCCCTGCTCCATTGAGGCGTGCAAAACGCCCTTAGAGTGCAATCCTGGCATTTAACGTCAGACTGCTGCTTGTTTCTGCGTTAAACGCCAGCTTTTGCCCTTTTCTTGGCGTTAAAAGCCAGTCTGGTGCTTGTTTATGGCGTTTAACGCCAGCTTGATGCTTTTTTCTAGCGTTAAACGCCAGTCTGATGCTTCCTACTGGCGTTTAAATGCCATTAACCTCTTCCTCCAGGGTAAGCTATTTTTAATACTATTTTTCATTCTGTTTTTGATTTTTTCAGTTGTTTTTGTGACTTCACATGATCATCAACCTAAAGAAAACATAAAATAGCAATGGAAAATAAATAGATATAATTAAATAACATTGGGTTGCCTCCCAACAAACGCTTCTTTAATGTCAATAGCTTGACAGTGAGCTCTCATGGAGCCTCACAGATAATCAGAGCAGGGTTGGGGCCTCTTAACAAACAAACTTAGAGTTTGGTTTTGGCCTCCCAACACCAAACTTAGAGTTTGAATGTGGGAGTTTTGTTTGACTCTATATTGAGAGAAGCTTTTCATGCTTCCTCTCCATGGTTACAGAAGGAGAACCTTGAGTCTTATAGTTTGCAATGTCTGTAAACCGAGCTTCCTGAATAGCAAACAATTTCTCATCCGGAAAGGTTTCAGAGATCTCAGTAGGAGGGAGGGATGCTCCTGCTACTGGTTCTATCCGGGACAGGTGATCAGCTACTTGATTCTCTATCCCTTTTTTGTCTCTTATTTCTATATCAAACTCTTGCAGAAGCAACACCCATCTTATGAGCCTGGGCTTTGAATCTTACTTTGTGAGTAGATATTTAAGAGCAGTATGGTCAGTGTACACAATCACTTTTGATCCTACTAAGTATGATCTAAACTTGTCAATGGCATAAACCACTACATACAGCTCTTTTTATGTGGTTGTGTAATTTTTCTGTGCATCATTTAAAACACGGCTAGCATAATAAATAACATGCAAAATCTTGTTATGCCTCTGTCCCAATACTGCACCAATGGCATGGTCACTGGCATCACACATTAGTGCGAATGGTAATGTCCAATCTGGTACAGATATAACTGGTGCTGTGACCAGCTTAGCTTTCAGAGTTTCAAACGTCTGCAGACACTCTGTGTCAAACACAAATGGCGTGTCAGCAGCTAGTAGATTACTCAGAGGTTTTGCAATTTTTGAAAAATCCTTTATAAACCTCCTATAGAATCCTGCATGCCCCAGAAAGCTTCTAATTGCCTTAACATTGGTGGGTGGTGGTAATTTTTCAATTGCTTCAACTTTAGCTTGATCCACCTCTATTCCCTTGTTTGAAATTTTATGCCCAAGGACAATCCCTTCCGTCACCATAAAGTGACATTTTTCCCAGTTTAAAACTAGGTTGGTCTCTTGGCATCTTTTCAGAACAAGTGCTAAATGGTTAAGGCAGGAGCTGAATGAGTCTCCAAAGACTGAAAAGTCATCCATGAAGACTTCCAAAAATTTTTCTACCATATCAGAGAAGATAGAGAGCATGCATGATGCACATAAACTTGTTATGCTACGATTTAGGAAATTGCACGATCGGCAAAATTCCTTCGGGCAAGTGCACCGGTTATCGTCGTCAAGTAAAAACTCACAATAGAGTGAGGTCGAATCCCACAAGGATTGGTTGAGTGAGCAATTCGGATTAGAAGTGTGTTCTAGTTGAGCGGAATCAAGATTTGACCTCTGAGAGGTTGTAAGTGCATTGCACAGACCAAAAGGCATCCTTCTGTAGGCAAACACTCCAGAAGGACATGTGAATGCTGTTTTCTCTTGGTCTTGAGGATCTACTGCAATTTGGTTGTAACCTGAATAGCCATCCAAAAAACAGTAGTATTCATGACCTGCTAGTCTTTCTAGCATCTGGTCTATGAATGGTAAAGGAAAGTGATCATTCCTGGTGGCTGTATTAAGTCTTCTGTAATGAATACACATACGCCACCCTGTAACTATTCTTGCAGGAACCAGTTCATTTCTTTCATTATGAACCACTGTCATGCCTCCCTTCTTGGGGAAAACTTGGACAGGGCTCACCCAGGGGCTATCAGAAATAGAATAAATAATCCCATCCTCCAGTAACTTGGTGACCTCTTTCTGTACCACCTCCTTCATGGCTGGATTTAGCCCCCTCTGTGGTTGAACCACTAGCTTAGCATCATCCTCCAATAGGATCTTGTGCATGCATCTTGTTGGGTTGATGCCCTTAAGATCACTTATGGACCATCCAAGAGCTGCCTTGTGTGTCCTTAGCACTTGAAGTAGTGCTTTCTCTTCCTGTGGATTTAAAGCAGAGCTTATGATCACTGGAAAAGTGTCACCTTCTCCCAGAAATGCATATTTCAGGGATGGTGGTAGTGGTTTGAGCTTGGGTTTAGGAGGTTTCTCCTCTTCCTGAGGAGTTTTCAGAGGTTTTTTTATTTCCTCTGGTTCCTCCAGATCAGGCTGAAAATCTTTAAAAATGTCCTCTAGCTCTGATTCGAGACTCTCAGTCATATTGACCTCTTCCACCAGGGAGTCAATAATATCAACGCTCAGGCAGTCTTCTGATGTGTTTGGATGCTGCATAGCTTTGACAACATTCAACTTAAACTCATCCTCATTGACTCTCAGGGTTATCTCCCCTTTTTGGACGTCAATGAAGGTTCGTCCAGTTGCTAGGAATGGTCTTTCTAGAATGAGAGTTGCACTCTTGTGCTCTTCCATTTCCAGCACTACAAAGTCAGTAGAGAAGGCAAATGGCCCAACCTTGACAATCATGTCCTCAATTATGCCTCATGGATATTTAATGGAGCCATCAGCAAGTTGAAGACAGATCCGGGTTGGTTTGACCTCTTCAGTCAAGCCAAGCTTTCTGATAGTGGATGCAGGGATTAGGTTGATGCTTACCCCAAGATCACATAGAGCTGTCTTGGTACAAGCACCCTCTAATGTGCATGGTATCATAAAGCTTCCGGGATCCTTAAGCTTTTCTGGTAAGCTTGTTAGAATGACTGCACTGCATTCTTCAGTGAGAAAAACTTTTTCTGTTTCTCTCCAATCCTTCTTATGACTTAAGATCTCTTTCATGAACTTAGCATAAGAAGATATTTGCTCAGGTGCCTCTGCAAACGTAATCTTTATTTCAAGAGTCCTGAGATAGTCTGCAAAGCGGGCAAATTGTTTATCCTGTTCCGCTTGGCAGAGTTTCTGAGGATAAGGCATTTTGGCTTTATATTCTTCAACCTTAGTTGCTGCAGGTTTATTTCCTATAGAGGTAGGTTGAGAAGCCTTCTTGAGGGAGTTATTATCAGCACTTGCAGGTGTCTGATCTCTCACTGGCATTTTAACATGGATTGGGCGTTTAACGCCAGTTTTTCACCCTTTTCTGGCGTTTGAATGCCAGACTTATTCCTCTCTGGGCTCTTACTGTCCTCAGAGGGATTTTGGGTAGCAGGTTGCTCATCTTCTGTCAGCTGTTCTTTTCTTGGCTTTCTGCTGCTTTGAGTTGAGGTATTTAATATTTTTTCACTTCTTAATTAAACTGCTTGGCACTCCTCTATTATCTGTTTTGATAACTGCTGTTTTGTCTGATTCAATTGTGATTCCATATCCTTGTTAGCATTTTTGGTTTCTTGTAGCATCTCCTTAACTTCTGCTAACTGCCTTGTTATAAAAGTTAGTTGCTGATTGAGTTCAGCAACTTGTTCCTGAGGACTAAAGTCAGTTGATACTGCCTTAGCTTCTTCTTTCATGGAGGACTCATTACTTATGTACAGATGCTGATTTCTAGCAACTATATCAATAAGCTCTTGAGCCTCTTCAATAGTCTTTCTCATGTGTATAGATCCACCAGCTGAGTGGTCTAGAGATATCTGAGCTTTTTCTGTAAGCCCATAGTAGAAGAAGTCTAATTGCACCAACTCTGAAAACATTTCAGAGGGGCATTTCCTTAGCATCCCTCTGTACCTCTCCCAGGCATTATAAAGGGATTCATCATCTTCTTGTTTAAAGCCTTAGATGTTCAGCCTTAGCTATGTCATCTTTTTTGGAGGGAAATATTGATTCAGGAATTTGTTTGATAACTATTTCCATGTTCTTATGCTTGCTGTGGGTTGGTTATTTAACCACCTCTTACCTTGATCTTTTATAGCAAATGGAACAGTAACAGCCTGTATACGTCCTGATCAACCTCCTTGTCACGCACTGTGTCAGCAATTTGCAAGAGCTGCACCAGAAACTTAGTAGGTTCTTCCTGTGGAAGACTGGAATACTGGCAATTTTGTTGCACCATAACAATGAGCTGATGATTTAGCTCAAAATTGCTTGTTTTGATGGGAGGTATACAGATGCTACTCCCATATGCAGTAGTAGTGGGGTTAGCATATGACCCCAGAGTCCTTCTGGACTGTTCATATCCACTTAGGTCCATGATGAAGAAAGGGAGATGATGCGGATTGCAAATAAAATATTTTTTTTTGAAAACCGAAATTAAAATAAAATAAAATAAAATAAAATAAATGAAAAATTGACTATAATTTCGAAAATTAGAAGAAAAATAAAAAGAAAATTGAAAACTAAATTAATTAATTAAAAAGATTTGAAAAAAAATGTGGTTGAGGATTTTCGAAAAAATGAAGAGAGAGAAATTGGTTAGGATGTTTTGAAAAAGATATGTCTTAAAATTAAAGATACTTGTAAGAAAATAAAATAAAATAAAAAAAGAAAAGATATGAAAAAGATTTGATTTTAAGATTTGAGATTAGAAAAGATAAGATAAGCTAGGTAAGAGAAGATAAGGAATTTAAATTAAAAAGTTTTGAAATTTAAATTTTAAATTTGAAAATTAAATTTTAAAATTTGAAATTTGAAATTTGAAATTTTAAATTTTAAATTTTAAATTTTAAATTTTGAATTTTGAATTTTCAGAAAAGTCAACAATATAAGATAAGGATTTGAAAAAGATTTAAATTTTGAAAAGATTTGATTTTTAAATTTGAAAATTAAATTTTGAATTTTAAATTTTGAATTTTGAAATTTGAATTTTAAAATTTGAATTTTGAATTTTGGAAGTTGAAATTTGAAATTTGAAATAAGATAAGATAAGTTTTTGAAAAAGGTATGATTTTTTTTAAAAAGATTCGAATTTCAAAAATTTTTAAAACTAAGATAAGATAAAATAGAAATTTTAAAATAAAAATCTAAAATTCTTATGTAAATTTCGAAAATTACTTAAAATAAAGAGAAAATATATTTTTTTGAATTTAATGAGGAAAGAGAAAAATAATAAAATGACACCAAACTTTGAATTTTTATATCAAAACAAAGAAAACAATTAAGAAAACTTTGAATGTCAAGATGAACACCAAGAACACTTTGAAGATCAAGATGAACACCAAGAACATAAGCACAACGCTCTAGCCAACTGAGCTATAAATTTAACGTGTTTTAAAAAATGTATTTAATGTATATAAATTTTTTGAATACTGATAAATTGAAAACGCACAAGAAAAACAAGAAAAGACACAGAACAGGAAAAACTAAAGATCAAACAAGAAAAATAGCAAGAACAACTTGAAGATCAAGAAAGAACTATGAACATAAATTCGAAAATTTAAAGGAAAATAAAAACATGCAATTAACACCAAACTTAAAATATGAATCTAAACTCAAACAGAAGACTCAAAGAAAAATTAAAAATTAATAAAGAAAAATAAATTTTTTTTTGGAAAGATTTTTGAAGAGAAAATAAAAGACTCTAATTTAATGACTCTAAATCAAAAAGATAAATTTTTTCTAATCTAAGCAACAAAATAAACCGTCAGTTGTCCAAAATCGAACAATCCCCGGCAACCGCGCCAAAAACATGGTGCACGAAATCACAATCACACTTCTGCAATTCCGCACAACTAACCAGCAAGTGCACTGGGTCGTCCAAGTAATACCTTACGTGAGTAACGGTCGATCCCACGGAGATTGTTGGCTTGAAGCAAGCTATGGTTATCTTGTAACTCTTAGTCAGGATATTAATAATAAAAATGATTGTGTTTATGAAGAGTAAATAGCATAAATTAAATAATACTTGTTATGCAGTAATCGAGAACAGATTGAGGATTTGGAGATGCTCTGTCTTCTGAATCTCTGCTTTCCTACTGTCTTCTTCTTCACGCACGCAGGTCTCCTTCCATGGCAATCTGTATGTTGGTGGATCACCGTTGTCAATGGCCACCATCCGTCCTCTCAGTGAAAATGGTCCAAATGCACTGTCACCGCACGACTAATCATCTGTTGGTTCTCACTCATGTTGGAATAGGATCCATTGATCCTTTTGCGTCTGTCACTACGCCCAGCACTCGTGAGTTTAAAGCTCGTCATAGTCATCCCATCCCAAATCCTACTCGGAATACCATAGACAAGGTTTAAACTTTCCGGATCTCAGGAATGGCCGCCAATAATCCTAGCCTATACCACGAAGACTCTGATCATGAACCAAGAGGCTAAGAGATACACACTCAATCTAAGGTAGAACGGAAGTGGTTGTCAGGCACGCGTTCATAGGCTGAGAATGATGATGAGTGTCACAGATCATCACATTCATCACGGTTAAGTACAAGCGAGTATCTTAGAACAAAAACAAGCGTGATTGAATAGAAAACAGAAGTAATTGCATTAATTCATGGAGACACAGCAGGGCTCTTCACCCCCAACCATGGGGTTTAGAGACTCATGCTGTCAGAAATACAATGTAAAGTGTAAAAATGTCATAAGGTACAAAATAAAACTCTAAAAGTTGTTTAAATACTAAACTAGTAACCTAGGTTTACAGAAAATGAGTAAACTACGATAGATAGTGCAGAAATCCACTTTCGGGGCCCACTTGGTGTGTGCTGGGGCTGAGACTTGAGCTTTACACGTGCCTAGGCTGTTTCTGGAGTTAAACGCCAGGTTGTAGCCTGTTTTGGCCGTTTAACTCCATCTTGTAACCTGTTTCTGGCGTTTAACGCCAGAATGCAACATGGAACTGGCGTTCAACGCCAGTTTACGTCATTTTATATTTGAGCAAAGTATGGACTATTATCTATTGTTGGAAAGCACTGGATGTCTACTTTTCAACGTAATTGAGAGCGCGCCGGTTGGACTTTTGTACCTCGAGAAAATCCATTTCGAGTGTAAAGAGGTCAGAATCCAACAGCATCTGCAGTCCTTCTTCAGCCTGAATCAGATTTTTTGCTCAGGTCCCTCAATTTCAGCCAGAAAAAACCTGAAATCACAGAAAGCACACAAACTCATAGTAAAGTCCAGAAATGTGATTTTTATATAAAAACTAATAAAAATATAATAAAATCTAACTAAAACATACTAAAAACTATGTAAAAATAATGCCAAAAAGCGTATAAATTATCTGCTCATCAAAGCCCAAGGATGCCAAAACACAAGAAGGTTCCTCCAAGCCAGATGAAGGTGGCTCTTCCCCCTCCAAGAAGAAGGACAAAGGAAATGGGCCAACGAACTAAAGATGAAGCTGCTCAAGGTTGTTGAGTCCCATGGTTGACACTTTCCAACTTCTGAAATCTTGTTTAAGTTTTTGCTTTATTTACTTTTTGAATAAATAGTCATGCTAGGATAGTTTATGCTTTATGCTTAGTTTTAAATTCCTGTTTGAAGTCTTTATGAGTTTTTTTTCAAGAAAGAAAATGCCATGTATTTCAAGTCTTCATTTCAACATAAATAAAAGTAGAGTTTGTCCCCATAAGAGTCACTGTGAGTTGTGCAAAAACAATGAGAGAGACCAAGGCCACCATGGATTATCAAACAAACTAAGAAATAAGAAACTAAGTGTAGAACCTTGGATGAACTAAAAAGAAAATGAGTCATGGAAAAGCAACCAGTCCTAGAAGGTATAACCAGGGAAGGCCAAAGGGTGTTCCTTGAATATCCATAGAACCAAGAGGTAGTAAGCAATAAAGACCCAAGGCTCTAAGCATCAACTACGGGGATAGAAAAAGAAACATTAAAAAGCTCAAAAAAAAAGAATTAAAGATCTTAGTAGATGCTTGTGGTAAAGATGTGTCAAGAAAAGACCTGGGCAAGTAAATTCTTAGGGGTGTCTCAATACCTAGCACCCTAAAACCAACTGGTTTGGGAGTGCTAATTGAAAGCTTAAATAAAGGGTTGTCTTGAGACAAAACACTTAGAGTCGTGGTCAAGAAAGCAAAACAACCCTTACTACTTCAACGTGACAACCAATAGAAAGGACCCCTAAGGCCTACACCTGAAAGAAACCACAAGGATCCAAGAGCTTCCCATGACATTAAAACATTCATACATGTGTTGAACGCTTAGTCTTACTCTTAGTTGCATTGCAATCACTCAAAGCCGAGGCCTCAAGTTATAAAGGCTTTTACTCACATTGATTTGCTTGGGACAAGCAAAACTTAAGTTTGGTGTTGTGATGACTTGCATCATCTACCCTTCTTTCTTGCATAAATAAGACCATAAAAGAGCATAAATCTCATTTGATCAGTACAATTCATGTATTATTTGATGAATAATATGGTACACTACTTTGAGATGAGTTGTGCTGAATTTCAGGTGAGAAAAGCATCAAAAATTGGGTAGAAGACAAACAAGAAGCTGGGCGTGTGAAATTGGCGTGCCACTTGAAGCAAACGCCACAAAAATGCACTGGCATGGCATGCCAGGAACTGGGCATGGCACGCCAGTACTAAAGTCCAGAGAAGAAGTCCAAGCATGCATGTGGGCGTGGCACGCCAGAGACTGGGCATGGCACGCTAATACAAAATTTCAGATAGCAACAATGGAGGACACAAAAGGGGCGTGGCACCTGATAATCTGTAAAGACCTTTCGGGACCTACAGATGAAAGGTTGCGTTAACCTTCGCGCGGTCAAACTCAAGACATCGAGGTCTTTTAGGTGAAACTCACGTCCCTCCAGTCTTAGGTTGTCGTAGTCGTCAGGAAGAAGTTGGAGACTTAGACTAAAAACGAGTTCAGGGAGTTAAAGTCGGTCTTTTATGGACTTTAGTGTCTTTTTGTGTGTTTGAGTATCATTTCAGGTCTTTACACTTAAATTATATTTTTGATTACTTTTGTAGGGATTTTCATTGATCTAAGATGATTTTTGTATGATATTTGTTAAGGTTTTTCGCATATTTAATAGGCGAGTAGTTGGTCGCACGGTGCGGTATGACGAGTTCACCGTGCGAGTACCTAAACACTTGAGAAGTGCAAACCGCACGGTGCGGACCCAAGAGTTCACCGTGCGGGTTCACTGAAGAACCCCGACCGTACGGTGTGGAAGCTGTGGTTCACCGTGCGGTATCACTTCCAAGAAGAACCTTGCCACTCAAGCGCACGGTGCGGGGAAACGAGTTCACCGTGCGGGTATCATTAACTACCCGGTCCGTACGGTGCGGGTCGAACCGC
>NC_029785.2:81930142-81937282 GCF_000816755.2 Arachis ipaensis
TTGTGATGACTTGCATCATCTACCCTTCTTTCTTGCATAAATAAGACCATAAAAGAGCATAAATCTCATTTGATCAGTACAATTCATGTATTATTTGATGAATAATATGGTACACTACTTTGAGATGAGTTGTGCTGAATTTCAGGTGAGAAAAGCATCAAAAATTGGGTAGAAGACAAACAAGAAGCTGGGCGTGTGAAATTGGCGTGCCACTTGAAGCAAACGCCACAAAAATGCACTGGCATGGCATGCCAGGAACTGGGCATGGCACGCCAGTACTAAAGTCCAGAGAAGAAGTCCAAGCATGCATGTGGGCGTGGCACGCCAGAGACTGGGCATGGCACGCTAATACAAAATTTCAGATAGCAACAATGGAGGACACAAAAGGGGCGTGGCACGCCAAGCTGGGCGTGGCATGCCTGGCCCATCAATTACTATGGGCGTGCCACTTGAGCAAAGGGGCGTGGCACGCGAACTCACCGTTCCAAGAAGAACCTTCACTATGGCGTGCCACTTGGTGTCGAAGGTGTGGCATGCCAGCCCCAAGAAGTCACTTGGGCGTGCCACTTGAGAACCCAGGCGTGGCACGCCAAACGTGAAGAGTTCACAAATCCATGAGCGTGCCACTTGAGCAGTATGGCGTGGCACGCTGGTTGATGAGCGGATAATTTATACGCTTTTTGGAATTGTTTATAGTATGTTTTTAGTAGAATCTAGTTACTTTTAGGGATGTTTTCATTAGTTTTTATATTAAATTCACATTTCTGGACTTTACTATGAGTTTGTGTGTTTTTCTGTGATTTCAGGTATTTTCTGGCTGAAATTGAGGGACTTGAGCAAAAATCAGATTCAGAGGTTGAAGAAGGACTGCTGATGCTGTTGGATTCTGACCTCCCTGCACTCAAAGTGGATTTTCTGGAGCTACAGAACTCAAACTGGCGCGCTTCCAATTGCGTTGGAAAGTAGACATCCAGGGCTTTCCAGAAATGTCTAATAGTCCATACTTTGAACGAGTTTAGATGACGTAAAATGGCGTTGAACGCCAGCTCTACGCTGCTGCCTGGAGTTAAACGCCAAAAACAAGTCACAAACTAGAGTTGAACGCCAGAAATACGTTACAACCTGGCATTCAACTCCAGAAAGAGCCTCTGCACGTGTAACATTCAAGCTCAGCCCAAGCACACACCAAGTGGGCCCCGGAAGTGGATTTATGCATCAATTACTTACTTCTGTAAACCCTAGTAGCTAGTTTATTATAAATAGGACTTTTTACTATTGTATTAGACATCTTTGGAAGATCTTTGGATTATATTTTGATCTATTGATCACGTTTGGGGGCTGGCCCTTCGGCCATGCCTGGACCTTTCACTTATGTATTTTCAACGGTAGAGTTTCTACACTCCATAGATTAAGGTGTGGAGCTCTGCTGTTCCTCAAAGATTAATACAAAGTATTACTATTTTCTATTCAATTTTACTTGTTCCGCTTCTAAGATATTCATTCGCACTTCAACCTGAATGTGATGAACGTGACAATCATCATCATTCCCTATGAACGCGTGCATGACAACCACTTCCGTTCTACCTTAGACTGAATGAGTATCTCTTGGATCTCTTAATCAGAATCTTCGTGGTGTAAGCTAGATTGATGGCGGCATTCATGAGAGTTCGGAAGTCTAAACCTTGTCTGTGGTATTCCGAGTAGGACTCTGGGATTGAATGACTGTGACGAACTTCAAACTCGCGAGTGCTGGGCGTAGTGACAGACGCAAAACGAGGGTGAATCCTATTCCAGTATGATCGAGAACCTCAGATGATTAGCCGTGCTGTGACAGAGCATTTGGACCATTTTCACAAGAGGATAGGATGCAGCCATTGACCACGGTGATGCCTCCAGATGATTAGCCATGCAGTGACAGCGCATCGGACCATTTAAGGTTTATTACTTGGATGACCCAGTGCACTTGCTGGTTAGTTGTGCGAAGTTGTGATAAAAAGTTGAGATTACAATTGAGCGTACCATGTTGATGCCGCCATTGATGATCACAATTTCGTGCACCACTGGTACAACAATCCAGAGAAGGGGCTGAAGGCAATTGAAGACTGGGCGTGCCACTTAAGCAACCAGGCGTGGCACGCCAATGCACAAAGGACCAAAAGCAAAGACTGGGCATGCCACTTGGTATCGAAGGCGTGGCACGCCAACCTTAGCATTTCACTATGGCGTGCCACTTGAAGACTGAGGCGTGGCACACCAACTACTGGAACCAAGACAAGATCATGGGCGTGGCACGCCAGCCTTTAGGCGTGGCACGCTGGTATAAGTTTCCAGAGAGGATGAAGGAGGCCAATTAAATGGGGCGTGCCACTTGGTATCGAAGGCGTCGCATGCCACTCACCATTCTTCACTTAGGCATGCCACTTGAGCAACCAGGCATGGCACGCCAGTGTCATTCAGAGCGAAGCATTGGGGCGTGCCACTTGAGCTCGTGGTGTGGCACGCCAAACAGAGGAGCCACTCACTCACAAAAGGGGCGTGGCACGCTAGACCCTGGGCGTGCCACGCTAGTTCAACTTTCCAGAGAAGCCTAGCTAAGCATAAAGCAAGGGCGTGGCACGCCAGACCTTGGGCGTAGCACGCCAGTACAAGTTTCTAGGGGCAAAGAGAAGTGAGAAAGGCAAGGGGCGTGCCACTTGAGTTCGAACGCGTGGCAGGCCAACACAAGAAATCCACTATGGCGTGCCACTTGAGTTCGAAGGCGTGGCACGCCAAGGTTAAGAGAGGGACGAGCGTGCCACTTGAAGGAGTAGGCGTGGCACACCAAGCTAGAAATGAAGGGCACGTGACACGCCAGAAAAGCGCCAGCCACACACCAGCTGAAAAGTCATGCTTATTGAGTTTTTTCTTTTCCCTCCAAAATGTAATTTTCCTTTTTCACTTTTGTAATTCTTTTATTTTACTAGGAGTAGTATAAATACCCCCAAGGAGTACTGAAGAAGGGGGTAAGCAGTCAGTTTTAGATCCACTTTTACACTTCACTTTTGAGTACTTTTTGAGCTATGAGTAGCTAACTTCCCTCTCATTGAGAGAGGGAGCTCTGTTGTACTTGATGGATTGATGATAGTGAAATCCTTCTTCTCTTCATCTCCTCTTTGATTTGCTAGAAGGAATTTCGTTCTTAATGCTCAGTATTCAATTATCTTGGGAAAGAGATTGAATGCAATTGGGTTTCATGGGAACCTTGGGAAAGGAAATATGAAACCATGCTTGAATTAATGCAAATTACTATTGTTTTTCTATTCAATTCAAGCCTATTTCTTCTCTAAGATATTCATTCACACACAAGAACATGCTGAACGTGATGATTATGTGACGCTCATCACCATTCTCACTTATGAACGCATGCTTGACAATCACTTCCGTTCTACATGAAAACAAGCTTGAATGCGTATCTTCTAGCCTTCTGATCTACGATCAGAGTCTTCGTGGTATAGGCTAGAATTATTGGAAGCTATTCTTGAGATTCAGAAAGTCTAAACCTTGTCTGTGGTATTCCGAGTAGGATCTGGGAAAGGATGCCTGGGCGTAGAGACAGACACAAAAGGATTACTGAATCCTATTCCAGCATGATCGAGAACCGACAGATAATTAGTCGTGCGGTGACAACACATTTGGACCATTTTCACTGAGAGGACGGGATGTAGCCACTGACAACGGTGATGCCTAACATACAGCTTGCCATAGAAAGGAGTATGAAGGATTGGATGAAGGCACTAGGAAAGCAGAGATTCAGAAGGAACTAAGCATCTCCATACGCTTATCTGAAATTCTCACCAATGAATTATATAAGTATCTCTATCCTATTTTACGTTTTATTTATCTTTTAATTATTAAAACTCTATAACCATTTGAATCCGCCTGACTGAGATTTACAAGGTGACCATAGCTTGCTTCAAGCCGACAATCTCCGTGGGATCGACCCTTACTCTTGTAAGGTTTATTACTTGGACAACCCAGTGCACTTGCTGGTTAGTTGTGCGAGATTGTGAAGAAGAACTAAGATTAAGAATGTGCGTATTAAGTTTTTAGCGCCGTTACCAAGGAATGAACGATCACGATTTTGTGCACCATGTTTTTGGCGCCATTGCCGGGGATTGTTCGAGTTTGGATAACTGACGGTTCATCTTGTTGCTCAGATTAGGTAATTATATTTTATTTTTAAGCTTTTTATTTCTTATTTTAGAAAAATACAAAAAAAATTTCTTCTTTTTCATTCTTCTCAAAATAATTTTTGAAAAAAAAAAAACAAAAAAAAATTAATAAAATCATAAAAACCAAAAATATTGTGTTTCTTGTTTGAGTCTTGTGTCAAATTTTAAGTTTGGTGTCAATTGCATCTTTTTAATTTTTCTTAAAATTTTCGAACACTCATGCATTTGTTCTTCGTGATCTTCAAGTTGTTCTTGATGAACTTCTTTGTTTGATCTTTGCATTCTCATGTTTCGTATCTTTTCTTGTTTTTCATATGCATTTTCAATTTGTTAGTGTCTAAAGTTTGAAAATTTCTATGTTTGGTGTCTTGCATGTTTTTCTTTTCTTAAAAATTTTCAAAAATAATTTCTTGGTATTCATCTTGATATTCAAGGTGTTCTTGCATGCATCATGTGTTTTGATTCATAATTTTCATCTTTTGAGTCTTTTAGTTGTTTTTCTCTTTCTTCACTAAAAATTCAAAAAAAAAAAAATATCTTCCCCTTATTTTCTCATAAATTTTGGAAAATTTGAGTTGACTTTTTCAAAACTTTTTAAAATTTAGTTGTTTCTTATGAGTCAAGTCAAATTTTCAATTTAAAAATTCTATCTTTTTCAAATCTTTTTCAAAAATCAAATCTTTTTCATTTTTTCTTTCATAAATTCAAAATTTTCAAAATTTATTTTCAAATTCTTTTTCTTATTTCTATTTCATATTTTCAAAATTAATGCTAACAATTAATGTGATTGATTCAAAAATTTTAAGTTTGTTACTTACCTAGTAAGAAAGGTTCAATCTTTAAATTTTAAAATCATATCTTTTTTGTTTCTTGTTAGTCAAGTAATCAACTTTAATTTTCAAAATCAAATCTTTTTAAATTTCTTTTTCAAATCTTTTTCAAAATAAGTTTCAATCACATCTTTTTTCAAAAGCAATTTCAAAATCTTTTCTAACTTCTTATCTTTTCAAAATTAATTTTCAAATCTTTCTCAATTAATCTTATCTTGTTTGATTCTTATCTTTTTCAAAACCACCTAACTAATTCTCTTTCTCTAATTTTTGAAAATCACTAACCTCTTTTTCAAAATTCCTTTTTAATTAACTAATTGTTTTAAATTTTAATTTAATTTAATTTCATTCTTCTTTTTAAAAAAAAATTTTGAATTTTACCTTTAATTTTAAATTAAAAACAAAAATATTTTTATTTTATTTTATTTTATTTTCAAATTCTTCCCTCTCTCATCTCCTTCTAATTAGTTATTTATCTACTAACACTTCTCTTCTACTCAAAAATTCGAACCCACTCTTCTCCTCTGTGTTCAAATTTTTATCTTTTCCTTCTTCTATTCTTCTCTTCTTATACTCACATAAGGAATCTCTATATTGTGACATAGAGGATTCCATATTTTCTTTTCTGTTCTCTTCTTTTTCATATGAGCAGGAACGAGGATAAGAACATTCTTGTTGAAGTTGATCCTGAACCTGAAAGGACTCTGAAGAGGAAGCTAAGGGAAGCTAAAGCACAACTCTCTGGAGAAAATCAGATAGAAATTTTCGAAAAAGAAGGAGACATGGCCAAAAATAATAACAATGGTGGAGATGCAAGGAAGGTGCTTGGTGACTTTACTGCACCGAATTCCAACTTACATGGAAGAAGCATCTCAATCCCTGCCATTGGAGCAAAAAATTTTGAGCTAAAGCCTCAATTAGTTTCTCTGATGCAACAGAATTGCAAGTTTCATGGACTTCCATCAGAAGATCCTTTTCAGTTTTTAACTAGATTCTTATAGATCTGTGATATTGTTAAGACCAATGGGGTTGATCCCGAGGTCTACAGGCTTATGCTTTTCCCATTTGCTGTAAGAGACAGAGCTAGAATATAGTTGGACTCTCAACCTAAAGATAGCCTGAACTCTTAGGATAAGCTGGTCACGGCTTTCTTAGCCAAGTTCTTTCCTCCTCAAAAGCTTAGCAAGCTTAGAGTGGATGTTCAAACTTTCAAACAGAAAGAAGGTGAATCCCTCTATGAAGCTTGTAAGAGATACAAGCAACTGACCAAGAAGTATCCTTCTGACATGCTTTCGAAATGGACCATCCTGGATATATTCTATGATGGTCTGTCTGAATTATCTAAGATGTCATTGGACCATTCTGCAGGTGGATCCATTCACCTATAGAAAATGTCTGCAGAATCTCAGGAACTCATTGACATGGTTGCAAATAACAAGTTCATGTACACTTCTGAAAGGAATCCTGTGAGTAATGGGACACCTCAGAGGAAGGGAGTTCTTGAAATTAATACTCTGAATGCCATATTGGCTCAGAACAAAATATTGACTCAGCAAGTCAATATAATTTCTCAGAGTCTGAATGGATTGCAAGCTGCATCCAACAGTACTGAAGAACCATCTTCTGAAGAAGAAGCTTATGATCCTGAGAACCCTGCAATAGCAGAGGTGAATTACATGGGTGAACCCTATGGAAACACCTATAATCCCTCATGGAGAAATCATCCAAATTTCTCATGGAAGGATCAACAAAAGCCTCAACAAGGCTTTAATAATGGTGGAAGAAACAGGTTTAGCAATAGCAAGCCTTTTCCATCATCCACTCAGCAACAGACAGAGAATTCTGAGCAGAGTCCATCTAGCTTAGCAAATATAGTCTCTGATCTATCTAAGGCCACTTTAAGTTTTATGAATAAAACAAGGTCCTCCATTAGAAATTTGGAGGCTCAAGTGGGCCAGCTGAGTAAAAGAGTCACTGAAACTCCTCCTAGTACTCTCCGAAGCAATACAGAAGAGAATCCAAAAAGAGAGTGCAAGGCCATAACCTTACTTGGTGTGGCCGAACCCAGAGAGGAGGAGGAGGACGTGAATCCTAGTAAG
>NC_029785.2:81939291-81993077 GCF_000816755.2 Arachis ipaensis
TAGAAAATGTCTGCAGAATCTCAGGAACTCATTGACATGGTTGCAAATAACAAGTTCATGTACACTTCTGAAAGGAATCCTGTGAGTAATGGGACACCTCAGAGGAAGGGAGTTCTTGAAATTAATACTCTGAATGCCATATTGGCTCAGAACAAAATATTGACTCAGCAAGTCAATATAATTTCTCAGAGTCTGAATGGATTGCAAGCTGCATCCAACAGTACTGAAGAACCATCTTCTGAAGAAGAAGCTTATGATCCTGAGAACCCTGCAATAGCAGAGGTGAATTACATGGGTGAACCCTATGGAAACACCTATAATCCCTCATGGAGAAATCATCCAAATTTCTCATGGAAGGATCAACAAAAGCCTCAACAAGGCTTTAATAATGGTGGAAGAAACAGGTTTAGCAATAGCAAGCCTTTTCCATCATCCACTCAGCAACAGACAGAGAATTCTGAGCAGAGTCCATCTAGCTTAGCAAATATAGTCTCTGATCTATCTAAGGCCACTCTAAGTTTCATGAATGAAACAAGGTCCTCCATTAGAAATTTGGAGGCTCAAGTGGGCCAGCTGAGTAAAAGAGTCACTGAAACTCCTCCTAGTACTCTCCGAAGCAATACAGAAGAGAATCCAAAAAGAGAGTGGAAGGCCATAACCTTACTTGGTGCGGCCGAACCCAGAGAGGAGGAGAAGGACATGAATCCTAGTGAGGAAGACCTCATGGGACGTTCACTAACCAATAAGGAGTTTCCGTTTGAGGAACCAAAGAAATCTGAGGCTCATCTAGAGACCATAGAGATTCCATTCACTATAAGAAAAAAGGCCTGTCGGCACACTTTTTTTGCCAAGCTTTTAAAGCGTGCCTAAAAGTGGTCAATGGCCACGCTTTTGCGAGGGTGGCCACTGAAATGTGATTTGGCCACGCTTTTTTTTGTTACGCTTAAAAAGTGTGGCTATAGAGAGAAATCGGCACGCTTTTATGAGGGTGGCCAATAATTTGTGATTTGACCACATTTTTTTTTGTCACACTTAAAAAGCGTGGCAATAGAGGGAAACCAGTACGCTTGCAAAACGTGACTAAATAGTTTTCCAATTGTCTCGTTTTTAAAGCGTGCCCATATCCTATGTTTATTTAGACACCCTCAAAAAACGTACCCATAGAATTCCCTCCTTCCAAAATTTAGTTTCCACCCATTTTTTTCACATTTCACTTTTTTTTCTAAGTGTTAACATATAAACCTAGACTAAAAGTAATAACATTAACAACATACACTACACTTTGTTTCGAAAATCATTTAGCCCTAGCTCGCCGTCACTCACCCTTCTCATCTCTGCAACCGTAACACAGCCATAACTTCCTCTTCCAACAACGCCGCTGTCTCCCTCTCTCAACCCGTCACAACCCCTCCCTCCAACCCGTCGCAGCACCTACGTCCATCCCTCCCTCCTCGCTCATGCCCCACACCACCGTCTCCCTCTCTCACACGCGTCGCGCCAACCGTCAGCACCACTCGTCAGCGCCGCTCGTCAGCAGCAACCCGTCAGTGCCAACCTTCATTCTGCTAGTGCCGACGTCTATGGTGTTTATCCATGAATCGGCGGCAGGATCTGGAAGGAAACGATCGGTGGCGTCTCCGTCGAGCTCGGCGCCGGATGCATCTCTGGCGATGGCGGTAAAGATTCGATTCCTGGTTTAGGGTTTTAACTTGATTTTCTCTTTTCTTTATTTGTCTAAACTTCTAATTATTTGATTTTTTTTCTCATTTTGCTAAGCTTTAAATTATTTAATTTTTTGTTATGATTTTTTATTTATTTGTTCTGATTTTTTCAGAGGATTTATTTCTGTTTTGATTATTTTTAGGATTTTCAGTTATGATTATTTCTTGTTGGTTCTGATTATTTGTTCTGATTATTTCTTGTTGGATCGTTTTCTGATTTTGTATTTTCTATCTTGTTAATAATCTTGTGTTGTCATCTCAAGTTGTGCTTTATTGTTCATTTTAGGGTATTCTGGATGATATATTGAAATCCCTTGGTGACAACAAGAAGCACATGAGAGAATGTGCACTCAATACTTTGGATTTGTGGCTTGCTGCTGTTCATCTTGATAAAATGGTCTGTTTCAATCTTTTGTTAAGTGATTCTTCTGTTTTGTGTCTATCCTCTGAGTATGCTACTATTGTAGGTTCCTTATATTACAATTTCCTTGATGGATTCTAAACTTGGTGCGGAAGGGCGTAAAGACCTTTTTGATTGGTTATCTAGGCAACTTTCTGTGCAAAGCAGTTTTGCTAAAGCTGCACAACTTCTGAAGCCAGCCTCTGCTGCAATGACAGTAAGTTTTGGCTTTTGAATTTTCATTCTTAATTCTTCTAATACCTTTCTTCTTTGTATTTCTATCCCTCTTCTCAAGATTATGCAAGAACTGGTAGAGCATTATAGTGCTAAAGGGTGGTTACAGCGGGTTGAGCAATGTGTACTTCACATTGATATTTCATCATTGGATTTTAATCAAGTTGTTGTTAGCTCTTCTAAAACCTCTTCCCTTGCCCTTTATTTCTTCTATTGGCCTAACTGTCTAACTGTTGAGTGCTTATATTTGATACATTGTTGAGGTGGTCAGATTATGCTGGGAGCATGGCCTGTATAGCGCCCTAGTGTATCTCTTTAATAAAGGACTAAATGACTATAGGGCACCTCTGGAGGAGCTCTTTGAAGTCTTACAAAATAGCCAAAAGGATAGTGCTGTTGCACTTGGGTATGTTACATCTGTCGTTTTTAATATATTATTCTTGTTTGCCTTCACTGTATCCATGTAAAACATGTTGCTGCAGAACATTTGTGGACTTAAGAAATACATAGATCTTGTCAATAGACTTATGAATACATTTTCTTTCAAAAAAGACATATATAATAAAAAAGTTCTGAGAAATGTAATTATCATTTATGAGTTATAAAGTTGTCTTGATGGCAATGTTAGGAACCTAAGTAATCATGGAAATATCTCTTAAACATTACGATTGAAAATGTTCCTCCTCCTTGTCAAACATCCTGTGGCAGAATAACGTAACCATTTCAGTATTTCTTTTTCACTGGTTGTACCATTAAATAAAAAGGTTCTTCTATTGAAAAATGAAAATATGCCTTTCTTATTTGAGCCGAGTTCTGATATTCCATTGGCCTTCAAATGCTAATAAAGTGTCTAGGCTTACTTGGTGGCTGTCTCTACTCTCTAGTATGTACAAGTAAACTGACAACAATTTATTTACTACATGTAGGTTTGTTTCTGCTTCTAACAAGTAATTCAATATACTTTACAACACAGAATTGGATAAGTGCAGGATCTAGAAATGTTTTATTTGTGTTTTCTCCTATGGCCGCTAAAGCTTTACTTCTGCTTCTAAACACAGAGCTCTTAATTTATTTGTGTATAAATATTTTTTTAATCCCATTTTCTTGTTTACATCCAACTCTTTTTCCCCCCTTCAATTTTTTTTTCGGTTCAGACATTTTCACTTCAGACATTTCTCTTTATTGGCTGTCTACACCAAAATGGGATTCAAATATTATCTAATCTTCCTAATATATCTTAGGTCTCATGTTGCTGCACTCTTGATTAACACTTTAGTGATTATTATTATTTATTAGTTTTATGCTATCAGTTTGTTATTGTGATGATCATTACCAAACCAATTGAATGCCACTAATGGTGTTAAAATATATATGATATATCCATTAATTTGAATTTCATTCATGCTGATATATGAAATTGTTATTCAATTACATTGCCTATATATTCACATTATGTGCGCATTCCTTCAAAATAGTAGTGGCAGATCCTCCTTACTTGGTGAGAGTTAAATTGATTGCTGAAATTTTATTTGTTGAAAAATGAATGAGGATCCATTATGTGTATATATATATATATAGTACAAGTTATTTCAGTTTTGAAAACCTTGAGCTGGTTGATGATCTTATTGAGCACATGGGGCTCATTTAATCTTTCTAACAAGTCACAATAGGTAAAATAAAGTTAGAATGCAAGGTTAGAGTGAGTGAAAAGCTAGGAATCAATTTTTGACCTCTCAAAACCCAAGGTTACATTTTGCAGAATTATGCAGTTTCGGGCAGCACTTTGTGAACAAAACTGGCAGCAATCTAGCCACTCAAAATGAGTAAAATTATTTTTTATGAAACCTTTAGATGTCTATATTGTTCCCTAAAATTTCAGAATTTTCCAATGTGTGGTTTGGGAGATATGATTTTTAGAAAAAGGTCATTTTCTATAGAAAGAATGCTGTCTGAATTCTGGAACAGCAACTTCAAAACCACATATCTCAATACTCTAAAATTCTATGGAGGTGAAACCAAAGAGAGGTGAAATATTAGGATTTCTAGTATTTTATGTCCAAATTTTAGGACAATTCGAATTTTGTAGAGAAAGTTGTGCCTTCTAGAAGCAGGGCAGTTCACTGCTGTGACAGCTCCCTTTTCTTAAAACAAAACCATATTTCGAGAGGCATAACTTTTTCTAGAGAAGTGAAAATGTTATGGGACTTGAACTGGGTGAAATATGGGTAAGTCTAGTTCAACCACACCAAAATTTAGGAGAATCCAACCAAATATGAATTTTATATGATTTTTCTAAATTGGTTACTGCTTGCTATTTTTCTGAAGTGTACTAAGAAGAACTTGACAGTGAAGCTTATATTTCTTAGGTAGCAAATAAATGAATTCCATATGTACATTATTTCAATCTTAGTTTTAGGAAACAATTAATTTTAGTTCTTTGTTAATAATTTCTTGTTTCGGGGATGTGATGCATTAGTGCTATTAGATGATACATCAACTTTTACGGGAGAAATGACAGCAGGTCCTAATGCTAATTCTATTAGAGGTTTTGAAGTCATAGATACCATAAAATCTCAAGTAGAGAGCTTGTGCCCTGGTGTTGTGTTTTTGTGCTGATATTCTTGCTGTTGCCGCTAGAGATTTTGTTGTTGTTGTAAGTATATATAACTTAAATTGATTTATGCATTTATCTATATGTTGAAGTGCTGATCAGCGTGCATTAAGTCACTAGTTACTTTGGCTTTCAATTCAGTTCACATACTTGCTTTTCTCTCTTCATATTCTTGCCAAGTGCGAAGTTCCTTAGCCCTGGTGTCAGCGTCAAAGATTGCTGAAAAGTCTTGGATGTTGTTTAGGAGTTAGATTAGATTTATTTTAATATAAAGTTGTAATTTTTTTAAATGTTTATTTTGGAAGTTGAATTTATTTTTTCTTAATTGTTTCATTCATATCTTGTTATGTACATAATTCATATAAATCAATGGAAGATTAATTTTTTAGTATTTTATTTTATTTTAAAGATTAACTTATTAATATTTTTATTTTATTTTCTATTTTTTCTTTTTTTTTTTAAAAAAGGATTAGGCCACGCTGGCTGTATATCTATTTTTTGGTACACTTTACAAACGTGGCTGTATATCTACTTTTAGGCATGCTTTAAAAGCGGGGCCGTATGTCTACTTTTAGGCACGCTTTAAAAGCGTGGCTACAGGATTATACATACAACCACGCTTTTAAGCGTGCCAATAGATCAAAGCATGGCAAAAAAACAAAGCGTGTCAATAGATCGAAAAAGCGTGGCGATAGAGCTATCGGCACGCTCGCAGATGTGACCCTTTCAAAAGCGTGCCGATAGCTCAAAAAGCGTGGCGAAAAGCTATCGGTACGTTTTTTTGCCCTTTTCGGCACGCTTTAAAAGCATGGCAAAAAGCTTATTTTCTTGTAGTGATTGAACTTCCTTTTACCATTCATGAGCTCTGATGACTATTCTTCCTCTGAAGAGGATGAAGACATCAGTGAAGAGCAGGTTGCTAAATATCTAGGAGCTATCATGAAGTTGAATGCTAGTTTATTTGGTAATGATAATTGGGAGGATGAACCCCCCTTGTTCACTAATGAACTAAGTGCATTGATAAGGCAGACATTGCCTCAGAAGAAACCAGATCCCGGAAAGTTCTTCATACCTTGTACCATAGGCACCACGACCTTTGAGAAGGCTCTGTGTGACCTTGGGTCAGGGATAAACCTCATGCCACTCTCTGTAATAGAGAAAATGGAAATCTATGAGGTACAAGCTGCAAGAATCTCACTAGAGATGGCAGACAAATCAATGAAACAGGCTTATGGATTAGTAGAGGACTTGTTAGTAAAGGTTGAAGCCCTTTACACCCCTGCTGATTTCATAATCCTAGACACTGGAAAGGATGAGGATGAATCCATCATCCTTGGAAAACCCTTCCTAGCTACAGCAAAAGCTGTGATTGATGTGGACAGAGGAGAGTTGGTCCATCAACTGAGTGAGGACTACCTTGTATTTAAGACTCAAGGATCTCCTTCTATAACCATGGAGAGAAAGCATGAAAAACTTCTCTCACTGCAGAGTCAACCAAAGCCCCCACAGTTAAACTCTAAGTTTGGTGTTGGGAGGCCACAGCCAAACTCTAAGTTTGGTGTTGAGAGGCCATAACCAAACTCTAAGTTTGGTGTTAAGAGGCCTCAACATTGCTCTAATTTACTGTGAGGCTCCATGAGAGCTCACTGTCAAGCTATTGACATTAAAGAAGCGCTTGTTGGGAGGCAACCCAATGTTATTTAATTATATTTAATTATTTTTCATTTTTATTTTATATTTTTTTTAGGTTGATGATCATGTGAAGTCACAAAAACTACTGAAGAATAAAAAACAGAATGAAAAATAGCATTAAAAATAGCTCACCCTGGAGGAAGAACTTACTGGCGTTTAAACGCCAGTAAGAAGCATCAAACTGGCGTTTAACGCCAGGAAGAAGCATCAATCTGGCGTTAAATGCTAGAAACAAGCACCAGACTGGCGTTTAACGCTAGAACAGAGCATGGAATTGGTGTTAAATTCCAGAAACAAGCATCGAGCTGGTGTTTAACGCCAGACATGCATTCTAAGGGCGTTTTACACGCCTAAATGGAGTAGGGATGTTAAGTCCTTGACCCCTCTGGATCTGTGGACCCCACAGGATCCCCACCTACCCCACCTCTTCTTCTCTCCTCTTCACACCTTTTCATAACTCTCTTCCCCAAATACCCTTCACCAATCACCTCCAACACTACTCCATTTTCACACATTACAACCACCACTTCTCCCGCTTGGCCGAATACACCTTCTCCCTCCATCTCCTCCATTTTCTTCTTCTTCTATTACTTCCTTTCTTCTTTTGCTCGGGGACGAGCAAACCTTTTAATTTTGGTGTGGTAAAAGCATTGCTTTTTATTTTTCCATAACCATTAATGGCACCTAAGGCCAGAGAAACCTCAAGAAAGAGGAAAGAGAAGGCAATTACTTCCACCTCCGAGTCATGGGAGATGGAGAGATTCATCTCAAGGGTCCATAGCTCAGTAGTTGAGCATTTGACTACACAACAAGAGAGCCCACTCATGGACCTCAACAAGAGCATAAGGAATTCCCTCACCAAGAAATCCCTGAGATACCTCAAGGGATACATTTTCCTCTACACAACTATTGGGAGCAACTAAGGATAGGAGCAGCAAAATCACTAGGGATGAAGCAACAAAGGCAAGGAAGAGACATAGAGGAGCTCAAGAGCACCATTGGTTCTTCAAGAAGAGGAAGACGCCACCCTCACTAAGGTGGACCCGTTCCTCAGTGAATACAAAAGCTTGCGAAAAGAAAAGAAAAGAAAATTGGTGAAAAAAATAATAATAAAAGAAAGAAAAAGAAAAAGCAAGCAGAAAAAGCCAAGAGCTCTTTAAACCAAAAGGCAAGAGCAAAAAGCCAGTAACCCTTTAAACCAAAAGGCAAGGGTAATAAAAAGGATCCAAGGCTTAGAGCATTAGTGGATAGGAGGGCCCAAAGGAATAAAATCCTGGCCTAAGTGGCTAAACCAAGCTGTCCCTAACCATGTGCTTGTGGCGTGAAGGTGTCAAGCCAAAAGCTTGAGACTGAGCGGTTAAAGTCAAGGTCCAAAGCAAAAAAAGAGTGTGCTTAAGAACCCTGGACACCTCTAACGGGGGACTCTAGCAAAGCTGAGTTACAATCTGAAAAGGTTCACCCAGTTATGTGTCTGTGGCATTTATGTATCCGGTGGTAATATTGGAAAACAAAGTGCTTAGGGCCACGGCCAAGACTCATAAAGTAGCTGTGTTCAAGAATCAATATACTGAACTAGGAGAATCAATAACACTATCTAAATTCTAAGTTCCTATAGATGCCAATCATTCTGAACTTCAATGGATAAAGTGAGATGCCAAAACTGTTCAGAGGCAAAAAGCTACTAGTCCCACTCATCTGATTGGAGCTAAGTTTCATTGATATTTTAGAATTTATAGTATATTCTCTTCTTTTTATCCTATTTGATTTTCAGTTTCTTGGGGACAAGCAACAATTTAAGTTTGGTGTTGTGATGAGCGGATAATTTATACGCTTTTTGGCGTTGTTTTTAGATAGTTTTTAGTATGATTTAGTTAGTTTTTAGTATATTTTTATTAGTTTTAAATAAAAATCACATTTCTAGACTTCACTATGAGTTTGTGTATTTTTCTGTGATTTCAGGTATTTTCTGGCTGAAATTGAGGGACTTGAGCAAAAATCTGATTTAGAGGCTGAAGAAGGACTGCAGATGCTGTCAGATTCTGACCTCCCGGCACTCAAAGTGGATTTTCTGGAGCTACAGGAGTCCAATTGGCGTGCTCTCAATTGAGTTGGAAAGTCGAGATCCAGGGTTTTCCAACAATATATAATAGTCTATACTTTGCTTGAGTTTAGACGACGCAAACTGGCGTTCAATGCCAGCTTTCTGCCCTATTCTGGCGTTAAACGCCAGAAACAGGCTGCAAAGCAGAGTTAAACGCCAGAAACAAGTTACAAACTGGTGTTTAACTCCAAGGAAGACCTCTACACGTGAAAGCTTCAATGCTCAGCCCAAGCACACACCAAGTGGGCCCGGAAGTGAATTTCTGCATCATTTACTTATTTCTGTAACCCTAGTAACTAGTTTAGTATAAATAAATTTTTTACTGTTGTGTTAGGAATCTTTGGATCATTTTTGAGACTATCCTTGTATCACTCTTGATCTCTTGATCACGTTTAGGGGGCTGGCCATTCGGCCATGCCTGGACCTTGTTCTTATGTATTTTCAACGGTAGAGTTTCTACACACCATAGATTAAGGTGTGGAGCTCTGTTGTTCCTCATGAATTAATGCAAAGTACTATTATTTTTCTATTCAATTCAAGCCTATTTCTTCTCTAAGATATTCATTCGCACACAAGAACATGATGAATGTGATGATTATGTGACGCTCATCACCATTCTCACTTATGAACGCGTGCCTGACAACCACTTCCGTTCTACATGAAAACAAGCCTGAATGCGTATCTCTTAGCCTTCTGATCTACGATCAGAGTCTTCGTGGTATAGGCTAGAATTATTGACGGCCATTCTTGAGATCCGAAAAATCTAAACCTTGTCTGTGGTATTCCGAGTAGGATCTGGGAAGGGATGGCTGTGACAAGCTTCAAACTCGCGAGTGCTGGGCGTAGTGACAGACGCAAAAGGATTACTGAATCCTATTCCAGCATGATCGAGAACCAACAGATGATTAGCCGTGCGGTGACAGCGCATTTGGACCATTTTCACTGAGAGGACGGGATGTAGCCATTGACAATGGTGATGCCTAACATACAGCTTGCCATAGAAAGGAGTATGAAGGATTGGATGAAGGCAGTAGGAAAGCAGAGATTCAGAAGGAACTAAGCATCTCCATACGCTTATCTGAAATTTTCTCCAATGAATTACATAAGTATCTCTATCCTATTTTACGTTTTATTTATCTTTTAATTATTAAAACTCTATAACAATTTGAATCCGCCTGACTGAAATTTACAAGGTCACCATAGCTTGCTTCAAGCCGACAATCTCCGTGGGATCGACCCTTACTCATGTAAGGTTTATTACTTGGACGACCCAGTGCACTTGCTAGTTAGTTGTGCGAGATTGTGAAGAAGAACTAAGATTAAGAACATGCGTATTAAGTTTTTAGCGCCGTTACCAAGGAATGAACGATCACGATTTCGTGCACCACACGCCCAAGTAAGTGTGGAGACTTGGCGTGCCACGCCTTCGATCTCAAGTGGCACGCACAACCTATTTAGTCTTTAACCTCTTCTTTGGAATTTTGTACTAGCTTGCCACGCCATACTGCTCAAGTGGCACGCTCATTCATTTGTGGCCTTCTTAGCTTGGCGTGCCATGCCTGGCTCCTCAAGTGGCACGCCCAAGTGATTTTTAAAGCTGGCGTGCCACGCCTTCGATACCAAGTGGCATGCCCATGGGTCAAGTGGTGGGTTAGGTGTGCCACGCCCAGCCTGGCATGCCACGCCCCTTTAGTGGCTTTCATTGTTGCTCTCTGGAAAACTGTACTGGCGTGCCACGCCCATGTAAATGCTTGGATGATCCTATCTGGACTTTAGTACTGGCATGCGACGCCCAGCTTCTGGCGTGCCATGCCAATGCATTTTTGTGGCATTTGCTCCAAGTGGCACGCCAGCTTCACACGCGCAGCTTGTTTTGTTGTTTTCTTTCCCTTTTTGATGTCTTTTTCACCTGAAATTCAGCACAAAGTCATTTCAAAGCAATGTACTACAATGTTCATCAAATAATGCATGAATTTCAATGATCAAATGAGATTCTGCTCTTTTATGGTCCTTTTTATGCAAGAAAAAGGGTAGATTGTACAAGTCATCATGCGTATGCACCACAGACATGCATACACATGGTTGAAGGAATTAGGATTCGTGCGTACGCACCAACTGTGTGAACGCCATGGACAGGGGACATATTTTGGAGTGTGTGTATGCACCAACACCGTGCGTACGCATGAAGTATTTTTTTTAACATTAGAATTTCACCCAACATTCTAAAATGCATATAAACAAGAAATTAGTAAAAATATGCAACTATTTACATTAAATTTTAAAATTAATCCAAAATTTTATTTTCCAAATCAAAATCATGGACTATTCAAAGCACTTTTAATATGTACAAACAAGAATCAACCAAAACTATTTCAACCATCCAATTAAAAAATTTTAAACATGCAATTCAAGTCAAAAAGGGAATTTAAATAAGATTACTAACTATTCACATATGCATTTTAAAACAAATATTTATTAAGCGAGCTAAAAACCAAGAGACTTATTTACAAGCAAAAGCAAGCAACCAATCAAAAACAAACTATTCACATATTCACATATTAACAATAGCCAATAATGTAACACCATTGCAATTCCCCGGCAACGGCGCCAAAAACTTGATAAGTAAGATTTTGCACCGGTTTGGATTTTTCCACTCAAGATAAGTATATACCAAACCGGCAAATTAAATCCCAAACATCAAAGTTTTATATTTCTAATTTAAACCGAGAGTAATTCAACCTCGGGTCGTCTGCCCTAGGAGTTGCAATTAAGTGTACAATTATTGGCTATGGGAGAAATGGGGGTTGGATGATAGTAATTTGAAGAAATTAAAATGCAAGAAGGTAACTTAACATGCAAGAAATTAAATGAAGGCAAGTAAAGGCAATGAAAATGGAAATTGAAAGCTAGAAAGGACTCTTGGCAAGAAGTGGGTAATTAAGGATTCATATCCTAGTGGTGGACCACAAACATGGTAATTGTGTGTGAATTAATCCCAATTAGTCAACTCTACATCGAGGATAAGTCAACTAGGCATAATTAATCTCAATCCCTAAGTCCTAAGTCAACAGTAGTGGGTCACTTAGAGTAAAGGGAAACCAAATTAATTAACAACCATCACACAATGTGGAATGGACATCCACCACTCAAATTCACCCAATCACCCAATTTCCCAACCAGGAGTGTGAAAAACTAAGCAAAATCCAACCAAGTATTTTGTCAAACACTTGGTGGGCATGTAAAGAAAGCATGGTAAAATGACAAGAAATAATCAATGCTACAACTACTAAGCAAGGAAAATAAAGATAGAAGCTCAATAAAGCAATAAATGGCATGAAACATAAAATTACATTGAATGTAAATTAAAGTGACAAGAGTGTGCCTAAACATAAAAGACAACTAAAATGAGAAATTTACAAGATAAACAAGGAAATTAAGACAATAGAACAAAGAAAGGTAGAAGAAACTAGATTAAAACAAGAATTAAAAGTAGCAATTACAAGGAAATTAAACTAAAAACCCTAGGTTCTAGAGAGAATGGGGAGCTTCTCTCTTTAGAAAACGAACTACATGACTAAAATCTAACCCTAATTGCTCCCCCCTTCATCCTTCTTCAATTTGGCTTGAAATAGCTTCATAAATGAGTTGGATTGGGCTTTGGTGGCCCAGAAATCGCCCCCTGATGACAAGTCATCTTAGCCTATTTTAACTAGTCTTTTTCTTTTGTTTTCATTAGAATTATGCACTTTCTTGAGCTACAAGCAAGCCAATTAGGTAGATTTTCATGTTTCCTTTGATTTAATCAACCATGTATGAATTCATGCTATTTCATGAGGTTTTATACTATAATTGTCACATATTATGAAGCAATTTACATTTCTTGCATTCTAAGTTTCTGCTATTTAATTTCTTGTTCTTTAAGATTCAGCACTTTAATTCCCTGTTCTCTTTACTTCCATGCAATTTAATTTCTGCAAATCACAAAACATTCAACCAAATCTGGATTCGCTTGACTAAATTAACCACTAAGCTAAAATTGCTCAATCCTTCAATCCCTGTTGGATCGACCTCACTCCCGTGAGTTATTATTACTTGATGCGACCCGGTGCACTTGCCGGTTAGATTTGGGTGTTTTTTAGAGAAATTCATTTCTCCGCGAAAATATCCCATCAAGTTTTTGGCGCCGTTGCCGGGGATTGATTAGATTGACAATGATTAAGTGAGGTGGCCTTAGGGGTGCTTCAACACCTAATACCTTAAAACCAACTGGTTTAGGAGTATTGATTGAAAGCTTATCTAAAGAGCCACTTTGAGACATGACACTTAGAGTCAAGGCCAAAGCACAGAAATGATAAGCTGCTTCAAGGTGATTACATATAAAGAGATCTCCATGATATTATTTGGATGAAAGTTCTAAGACCTAAGACTCCCAATATGTGAGGACTAGTGAGCACTGAAACCCTTGCATGAGCATATGATTTAGAGTTCACCCCACTGACACTTGATCACTTCACTCACAGGACCTGACAAGTTGTTCTTCAACCCATCTTAAATGAAAGAACCGATGAGCATAATTCATTTCTTGCTTGGGGACAAGCAAGCTTTAAGTTTGGTGTTGTGATGAGGCCAAAGCACAGAAACTATAAGCTGCTTCAAGGTGATTACATATAAAGAGATCTCCATGATACCATTTGGATGAAAATCCTAAGACCTAAGTCTCCCAATATGTGAGGACTAGTGAGCACTGAAACCCTTGCATGAGCATATGATTTAGAGTTCACCCCACTGACACTTGATCACTTCACTCACAGGACCTGACAAGTTGTTCTTCAACCCATCTTAAATGGAAGAACCGATGAGCATAATTCATTTCTTGCTTGGGGACAAGCAAGCTTTAAGTTTGGTGTTGTGATGACAAGTCATCTTAGCCTATTTTAACTAGTCTTCTTCTTTTGTTTTCATTAGAATTATGCACTTTCTTGAGCTACAAGCAAGCCAATTAGGTAGATTTTCATGTTTCCTTTGATTTAATCAACCATGTATGAATTCACGCTATTTCATGAGGTTTTATACTATAATTTTCACATATTATGAAAGAATGAATATCTCATGATTTTAAGCATAGTTTTGATGTGTTTGGTTGATTAATGATAGGTGAAGAAAGCTTGGAGAAAGGTTGAAGCAAGAAGGAATAGCTAGGAGTAAAGAGAAGACAATGGAATAAGTGAAAATGAACCAGGAAGCAAAAAGCTGGACAAAAAGTTAGCCTCAAACTTTTGCACAAACTTTTGGGTGAAAAGTTAGCCCCAACGTTAGCCCCTAACTTTTAGGCTAACGTTGGCACATGAAAATCACCCCTGGGCACCAAAAGTTTGCGCCAACGTTAGCCCCTAACTTTGCGGCTAACGTTGGCATGAGAAAAACCCTCCCTGGGCACCAAAAGTTTGCGCCAACGTTAGCCCCTAACTTTGAGGCTAACGTTGGCATGAGAAAAACACTCCCTGGGCACCAAAAGTTTGCGCCAACATTAGCCCATAACTTTGAGGCTAACGTTGGCACATGAAAACTACAAGGGGAGGAGCAAAAGTTTGCGCCAACGTTAGCCCCTAACTTTGAGGCTAACGTTGGCGCCTCAAGTGCACCAAGGAAGGCCAACGTTGGTGCAAAAGTTAGACCCCTAACTTTTGCACCAACGTGAGTATCAGCAAATTATGTTGGCTGATATGAAAAGTTAGACCAAAAGTTAGACCCTAACTTTTACTCCAACTTTTGGTCCAACTTTTGCAAAACTCCAACCCGGTTCATTTGGTTCACTTTGGTTCTTCTCCAAACTCCAAGAGCAATCAACCAAGGCCTCTTTCAACCCAATTCCACCAAGAGCAAAGGCCCAACTCAAGGCTTGAAGATCATTTGAAGAAAGTGTATAAATAGGATAGAATTCAAGTTCTTCGGGGAGCTTTCTTTTGGAATTTTCATAATAGTTTTCGGAGAGCTTTTGATATTGAGTGATCTTTAATTTCTCAGTCTTGGGGAAGGAGAATTCACTTCTCTTCCTCTTAGTTTTATTGCTTTCAATTTCAATTACAATTGTCTTGGATCTTGGGTTGGAGAATTGAAGAAATTCTGTTTCAATCTCATCCTTGGATCTCTCTGCTTTATTTACTGCTTAATTGAATTTCCGTTTCTGTTAATTGCTTCTCATCTACTTTCCTTGCAATTTACAATTTCCTTTGCAATTGTTCTTGTTGGATCTAGGAAGGCATTGAGATCTAGACTTGGTTTTCTAGTCTCTGGGTCCTGAGATCTGAATTCCCAATTTACATTTTGTTTCTTGCTTTCAATGTTCATTTACTTTACTGCTTCAAGATCCGATTCAACCCAACCCTTCTTTTACTCTTTTGTTTGATGCAATTTACTTTTCCTTGTTTAAATTCTGCAAATCCAATCCCCAATTCCCTTTACAATTCCAGCCGTTTACATTTCTTGTATTTTAAAGATTCCGCAATTTACATTTCTTGCATTCTAAGTTTCTGCTATTTAATTTCTTGTTCTTTAAGATTCAGCACTTTAATTCCCTGTTCTCTTTACTTCCATGCAATTTAATTTCTGCAAATCACAAAACACTCAACCAAATCTGGATTCGCCTGACTAAATTAACCACTAAGCTAAAATTGCTCAATCCTTCAATCCCTGTGGGATCGACCTCACTCCCGTGAGTTATTATTACTTGATGCGACCCGGTGCACTTGCCGGTTAGATTTGGGTGTTTTTTGGAGAAATTCGTTTCTCCGCAAAAATATCCCATCACCCCCAGCGATTTGCAATTAATGACCTCATGTGCATGCACGCGTGCGTACACACGACCTACGGTGCGTACGCACAGTTGCACAGAATTCCCATCGTGCGTACGCATGACATTTGGTGTGTACGCATCCTTGCACAAAGTCACCGCTGTGCATACGCCCGCATCATTATGCGTACGCACCTTTGCAGAAGCTTCCAAACTTTATTTTCTTCATGATTTCTCCATTTTGCATGCTTTTCTCTTCACTTCTTCCATCCCACACTTGCCTTGGAAACCTGAAATCACTCAACAAATACATCAAGGCACCAAATGGGATTAAATTGAATTAGTTTTAGCTATTTTAAGGCCTAAAAAGTATGTTTTCACAATTAAGCACAAATTAGGAAGACATCATGAAACTATGCTATTTCAATGGATAAATGCAAGAAAAGTCAATAAAATCTACCTAATTAAAGCAAATAAATACCATGAAATATGGATTCATCAGGCAACCACAACAAGAAGAAGGGGTTGTAGATCAACCACTACACCTAGCACTTCCACCACCACCATAACAACAATTTCCTGAAGGTTTCAACTAGGAGCAACTGCAAGGAGACATACACCAAATGAAAGAAAATATACACCAGCTGAGAGAGGATATCAACCAACTCAAGGAATAACAACAATGGGACCAGGTGAATGAGAACATACAATAACTCCAAGGGAGTATGGAACACATGAAGGAGTAACAAGATCAGATCAATTGGGGAGAGATGCAAGGCATCCTCAGAATAATTCTGGAAAAACAACAACACCAACTAGGGAGCCTTGCTGAGTTTAGGCATCTTTATAAAGCCAGAACCATAGCAAAAGGGGAATATGACTGCTACGCACAAACAAAATTGAGCTACTTGTACAATGCAGTAGCCAACATGAAAAAAAATGTAAAATCCTACATGAGAAGGCTGTGATTTTGGAAGCCCAAGCCTAAGCCCAAGGACACAAAGGCACAAGAGGGATCCTCCAAGAAGGATGATGATGACTCCTCCCCCTCCAAGAAGAAAGACAAGGGAAAAGGGCCAATGAACAGAAGCTGCTCAAGGTTGCTGAGTTCCATGGTTGACACTCTTATATTTCTGAAACTCTGTTTAGTTTTCTTTACGTTTAAAATTTTGTTTAATAATAAGTTGCAATGTTAGGATAGTTTATGTTTAATGCTTAGTTTCTTTATGTCCTAAAGTCTTTTATGAGTTCTTTATATTACAAGAAAGAAAATACAATGTTATTTGAAGTCTTATGAACATCAATAAAAGATAGTTTGTTTCCATAAGAATCTATGGTGAGTTGTGCAAAAACAAGAGTAAAAGAGACTAAGACCAAGTGAGACCATTCAAAAACTAAGAGATGAGGAACTAAGTGTAGAACCTTGAATGAATTGAAAAGAAAATGAATCATGAAAAGCAACTAGGCTTGGAAGGTATGACAAGTAGAGGTTAAGGGGTTTCCCTTGAATATCCATAGAACCAAGAAGTAGTAAGCAATAAAGACCCAAGGCTCTGAGCATCAATGATGAGCCGAATTCACACCCCATTATAAAATTTTTGAATCCGTTCTTTTGGCATGCGTACCAAAATTATCATCAAGTAATAACCCACAATGGAGTGGGATCGTATCCACAGAGATTGATAGATTTGAGAAATTTTAATCAATTGGTGAATTAGTCAAGCTAAGCAGAATAGATTATGATTACCGAATTGTAAATGTGTAGAAATATAAATGACTCAAAAGTAAAGGAAAGTAGTAAATAGTAGAATTGAAAATGGCAAGAAAATAAAGAGCAGAAACTTAAATGACTTAATTGTAATTGGGAATGGAGAATTGCAGAATGAAAAGAAAGCTATAAAGAAAGTGGAAGATAAGAATAAGGGAATTCATTGAGATCAGGAGATGTTGTCTCTTTGGATTAAATCCAGCTCATATCCTATTCAATCATGCAACTCATTGACCTCTTGGCAATCATGATTGATTGAGCTCCAATCCCTTGGTGACTCAATCTCTCAGATCTTGATCAATAGCCAATTCCTTAGTCTAATTGCTCATGAATAGAGATATGCTTGGTCCCTGATTATACCACACATCATCATAGGTCCAAGTAGAGGGAGGATTTTATGTCACCATATCCAAATACTAAAACCCAGATCCTACTCAAGTGTGAGAAGGGATTTCTAGCATCGTTTCATGTTTCCTTTTCCAAGGTTCCCATGAAACCCATTTTGTATTTAACCCCTTTTCCAAGGTGATTGAACACTAGCATGAAGAACGAAATTCCTTCTAGTAAATCAAAGAGAAGATGAAGAGAAGAAGAAATTCATTATCATTAATCCATCAAGTACAACAGAGCTCCCTTTCTCAATGAGAGGGAATTTAGCTACTCATAGCTCAAGAAAAAGTAAAAGATGGAAAAATGAATCTAACTATGCTTCAACCAATAGCTCAACTGCTTAACCCCCTTCTTTAGTACTTTCAAGGGGTCTTTATACTACTCCTAGCACAAGCAAAAAAATAAAATACAAAAGTGAAAGTAAAATTATATTTTGGAGGGAAAAGAAACTCAATAAACACGATCTTACAGCTGGCGTATGGTTGCCGCTTCAGTGACGTGCCATGCCTCACTCTGAATCTGACTTGGCGCGCCATGCCCAATCTTCAAGTGGCACGTCTTCCTTTATTGATCACCCTGGCGTGCCACGCCTTCGAGCCCAAGTGGCACGCCCAGGGTTCTTTAAAGCCTTGGATAGCCTGGCGTGCCACGCCTTCGAGCTTAAGTGGCACGCCCAGGCCTTCTTCCTCCTCTTCTTAATTTCTAGAAAGTTGTACTGGCATGCCACGCCCAGGGTCTGGCGTGCCATGCCCATTTTGTATGCTTGGACTTCCTCTGCTTGGCATGCCACGCCCAGAACTTCAAGTGGCACGCCCATGTCTTCCCTTGGTTGATTGGTGATGATGGCGTGCCACGCCTGGGACTCAAGTGGCACGCCCATGTGATTTTTAAGCCTGGCATGCCACGCCTTCGACATCAAGTGGCACGACCATATAGTTGGCCTTCTTTCTCCCTTTCTGAAAAATATAACTAGCGTGCCACGCCCAGGGGTTTGCGTGCCACACCCATCATTTGCCTTGGTTCCAATAGTTGGCGTGCCACGCCTTCGATACCAAGTGGCACGCCCAGCCTTTGCTTTGGCCTTCTTTGTACCTTGGCGCACCATGCCCAGATGCTGAAGTGGCACGCCCAAGTAAGGGTGGAAGCTTGGCGTGCCACGCCTTACTGCTCAAGTGGCACGCCTAGCCTTTTTAGCTTTCAACGTCTTCTCTGGAATTTTGTACCAGCGTGCCACGCCATATTACTCAAGTGGCACGCCCATTCATTTGTGTCCTTCTTAGCTTGGCGTGCCACGCCTGGGTCCTCAAGTGGCATGCCCAGATGATTTTAAAGCTGGCGTGCCACGCCTTCGATGCTAAATGGCACGCCCATGGCTCAAGTGGTAGGTTTGGCGTGCCACGCCCAGCCTGGCATGCCACGCCCCTTTGGTGGCCTTCATTGTTACTCTCTGGAAAGTTGTACTGGCGTGGCACGCCCATGTAAATGCTTGGAGGATCCTCTCTGGATTTTAGTACTGGCGTGCCATGCCCAGCTTCTGGCATGCCACGCCAATGCAATTTTGTGGCGTTTGCTCCAAGTGGCATGCTAGTTTCACACGCCCAGCTTGTTTTGTTGTTTTCTTCCCCTTTTTGATGTCTTTTTCACCTGAAATTCAGCACAAACTCATTTCAAAGCAATGTACTATAATGTTCATCAAATAATGCATGAATTGCAATGATCAAATGCGATTATGCTCTTTTATGGTACTTTTTATACAAGAAGAATGGGTAGATGATGTAAGTCATCAATCAACTACTAGGATGAAAGAAAACACTAAAAAAGCTCAAAAGGGTTAGAAATCCTAGTAGATGCTTGTGGTGAAGATGTGTCAAGAAAAGAGACCTAGGCAAGTAAATTCTTAGGGGTGTTTCAACACCTAGTACCCTAAAACCAACTGGTTTGGGAGTGCTAATTGAAAGCCTAACTAAAGGGTCGTCTTGAGACAAAACATTTAGAGTCGTGGTCAATGGAAAAGGAAAATTGAAAAGGAAAGAACAACCAAAAGAAAATGGAATAACTCTTACTACTTCAAGGTGATAATCAATAAAAAGGGTCCGTGAGGCATATACTTGGAAGAACCCTCAAGGATCTAGGAGTTCTTTGTGACATTGAAACAAAAATATTCATACATGTGTTAAACACTTAGCCTTATCCTTGGTAATGTTTGCATCCATTCAAGGTCAAATCTCAATCCATTTATGAACTACTCACATTGATTTGCTTGGGGCAAGCAAAGCTTAAGTTTGGTGTTGCGATGACTTGCATCATTTACCCTTTTTTTCTTGCCTAAAAAGGACAATAAATAAGTATAATCTCATTTGATCATTACAATTTATGAACTATTTGATGAATATTATGGTACATTGCTTTGAAATGGGTTTGTGCTGAATTTCAGGTGAAAAGAGCAATAAAAGGGGAAGAAAACAACAAAACAAAGCTGGGCGTGTGGAACTGGTGTGCCACTTGGAGCAAACGCCATGAAAGTGTGTGAGCGTGGCACGCCAGTATTGAATTCCAGAAAGGATCCTCAAAGCCTTTACATGGGCGTGGCACGCTAGAAGCTGGGCGTGGCACGCCAGTATAGTTTTCCAGAAAAGCATCATTGGATCTTTTACATGGGCGTGGCATGCCAATATAGTTTTCCAGAGAGCAATGCTGAAGGCCACTAAAGGGGCATCGCACGCCAAGCCCATCACACACTATGGGCGTGGCACGCTAGTTCATCAATCCAGAAGGGACAACCACTTGGGCGTTGGTGCACGAATTGTAAATCACACTTTTCACAACTCATACCACTAACCAGCAAGTGCACTGGGTCGTCCAAGTAATACCTTACGTGAGTAAGGGTCGATCCCACGGAGATTGTTGGCTTGAAGCAAGCTATGGTTATTTTGTATTTCTTAGTCAAGAAATCAATTATAATTATTAGTTTGGATTGCGAAAAATAAAAGAGCATGAATTAAATACTTGTTATGCAGTAGTGGAGAATATGTTGGAGTTTTGGAGATGCTTTGTCTTCTGAATCTCTGCTTTCCCCCTGTCTTCTTCTCCACGCACGCAAGGTTCCTCCTATGGGAAGCTGTGTGTTGGTGGATCACCGTTGTCATTGGCTACCATCCGTCCTCTCAGTGAAAATGGTCCGGCGCTGTCACCGCACGGCTAATCATCTGTCGGCTCTCACTCGTGCTGGAATAGGATCCATTGATCCTTTTGTGTCTGTCACTATGCCCAACCCTTGTAAGTTTGAAGCTCCTCACAGTCATCCAATCCCTGAATCCTACTCAGAATACCACAGACAAGGTTTAGACTTTTCGGATTCTCAAGAATGCTGCCAATGGATTCTAGCTTATACCACGAAGATTTCGATTAAGGAATCCAAGAGACACTCATTCAATCGAAGGTAGAACGGAGGTGGTTGTCAGTCACGCGTTCATAGTTTGGGAATGGTGATGAATGTCACAGATCATCCCATCCATCATATTGAAGTGCGAATGAACATCTTAGATAGAAACAAGCGTGTTTGAATAGAAAATAGAAATAATTGCATTAATTCATCGGGACACAGCAGAGCTCCTTACCCCCAACAATGGAGTTTAGAGACTCATGCCATCAAAGAGTACAAATTTCGGATCTAAAATGTCATAAAATCCAAAATAAATCTCTAAAAGTTGTTTAAATAATAAATTAGTAACCTAGGTTTACAGAAAATAAGTAAACTAAGATAGATAGTTCAAAAATCCACTTATGGGGCCCACTTGGTGTGTGCTGGGACTGAGACTTGAGCTTTACACGTGCCTAGGCTGTTTCTAGAGTTAAACACCAGGTTGTAACCTGTTTCTGGCGTTTAACTCTAACTTGTAACCTGTTTCTGGCGTTTAACGCCATAACGCAACATGGAACTGGCGTTGAACGCCAGTTTACGTCATCTATCCTCAAACAAAGTATGGACTATTATATATTGCTGGAAAGACCTGGATGTCTACTTTCCAACTCAATTGAGAGCGCGCCAATTGGACTCCTGTAGCTCAAAAAAATCCATTCCGAGTGCAGGGAGGTCAGAATCCAACAGCATCAGTAGTTCTTTTTCAGCCTGAATCAGATTTTTGCTCAGCTTCCTCAATTTCAGCCAGAAAATACCTGAAATTAAAGAAAACATACGAACTCATAGTAAAGTCCAGAAATATGAATTTTGCCTAGAAACTAATAAAAATATACTAAAAACTAACTAAAACATACTAGAAACTACATGAAATTAACCCCAAAAAGCGTATAAAATATCCGCTCATCACAACACCAAACTTAAACTGTTGCTTGTCCCCAAGCAACTAGACAGATAAAATAGGATAAAAAGAAATCAAGAAGCAATAATATCTCAGAGTTTTAAGTGAAGCTCAGATTCTAATTAGATGAGCGAGACTAGTAGCTTTTTGCTTCCGAACAGTTTTGGCATCTCACTTTATCCTTTGAAATTCAGAATGATTGGCATCCATAGGAACTCAGAATTCAGATAGTATTATTGATTCTCCTAGTTTAATATGTTGATTCTTGAACACAGCTATTTTATGAGTCTTGGCCGTGGCCCTAAGCACTTTGTTTTCCAGTATTACCACCGGATACATCAATGCCACAGACACATAAATGGGTGAACTTTTTCAGATTGTGACTTAGCTTTGCTAAAGTCCCCAATCAGAGGTGTCCAGAGTTCCTAAGCACACTCTTTTGCTTTGGATCACGACTTTAACCACTCAGTCTCAAGCTTTTCACCTGGACCTGCATGCCACAAGCACATGGTTAGGGACAGCTTGGTTCAGCCGCTTAGGCCAGGATTTTATTCCTTTAGGCCCTCCTATCCACTGATGTCCAAAGCCTTGGATCCTTTTTTATTACCCTTGCCTTTTGGTTTTAAGAGCTATTGGCTTTTTTCTGCTTGCTTTTTTTTTTCAGCAAGCTTTTGTATTCACTGCTTTTTCTTGCTTCAAGAATCAATTTTATGATTTTTCAGATTATCAATAACGTTTCTCTTGTTCATCATTCTTTCAGGAGCCAACAATTTTAACATTCATAAAATTCAATATAAAAAACATGCACTGTTCAGGCATTCATTCAGAAGGCAAAAAGCATTACCACCACATATAAATAATTAGAATTTTTCTTATTAAAAACTCAAAAAAAATATTGCCTCTTTATTCTAAAAATCTGCTATTTTATTCATGTTTGATGATGATTGGAAAAATAAATTATAGCTTAATTGGAGATAAAATCAAAATAGAGATACTAATTACTACTACTCGTATATGACTTCTAAGGTAAATTTCTAATAAGAATAATTATCACAGAGTTAAGGCTAAGATTAGAACTCAACAACCTTGAATTTGGGAGGTGGATGCCTCTTTAGTCTGTGGAGTGCTTGGCCCTTCAAGAGATAGCTTCTGGCGCTTTAGTTCCTTCAGTTCACGCCCTTGCTCTTCTTGTTCTCTAAGCAGTTTGCAGAGCATGCTGTTTTGATTTTGCTGTTCTCCCTTCAGTTGATCCACAGCTTCTTGCAACTTGGTGACAGATTCTTCTAGGCGCTCCCTGTATTCAATTTGAGGGATTTCCGGGAGGAACTCCTGTGCTCTCCTCTTGATGGGGTCGTCCTACACTTGTTGTCCTCTTCATTGGTTGCTCAACTGGGATATACTCATCTACTCCCATTTTTACCCCAACATCTTTACATAACAGAGAGACTAAGCTTGGATAAGCCAATCTGGCATCTTTGGAGTTATTGTTTGAAATTTTATAAAGCTCACAAGAAATCAGTTGATGAACTTCCACTTCTTTTTCCAGCATAATGCAATGAATCATCACTGCTCTTCTGATGGTGACCTTAGAGCGGTTGCTAGTGGGCAGTATAGAGCGCCCAATGAAGTCCAGCCAGCCTCTGGTGACTGGTTTGAGATCTCCTCTTTTGAGTTGGTTTGGGGCACCCTTTGTGTTAGTTGTCCATTTGGCTCCAGGGAGGCATATGTCCTCTAGGATTTTGTCCAAGCTCAGGTTTGGTCTCATCATTCTCCTATTAAAGGAGTCTGGGTCATCTTGCAGTTGAGGTAACTTGAAGATCTCCCTTATTTTGTCAGGATGGGTGTGAACAATCTTCCCTCTGACCAGAGTCCTATAGTCATAGAATGCGGTTCCCGCTATTCTCTGCCTGTCCGTCTACCACAGATTTGCGTAGAATTCCTGAACCATGTTTCTTCCCACCTTTGTTTCAGGATTAGCTAGGACTTCCCAGCTCCTGTTTCGAATTTGCTCTTGGATCTCCGGATATTCGTCTTCTTTCAGATCGAATTTAACTTCCGAAATCAGCTGCATGTTTTGGGCGTTTAACGCCCAGTTGGTGCTTGGTATGGGCGTTTAACGCCCAGCTGTTGCTTCTAGCTGGCGTTAAACGCCAGAAACTCCTTTGTCACTGGGCTTTTTCTGAATGCCCAGGATGCTGTAAATCTGGCGTTAAACGCCCAAAACAGCTCTTACTGGCTTTTTCGCACCAGTGAGCTTCTTTTTGCTATTTTGTATTCTGAATCCTTCTGCAACCCTGTAAACTTATGCAATTGATTCTTTACCTTGAAGATTATTTATATTAAACCTGTATAAATAAAAAATAAATAAGAAAAAGTTTTGCTAATGGCTAGGTTGCCTCCCAGCAAGCGCTTCTTTATTGTCTTTAGCTAGACCTTGCTGAGCTTTTAATCTAGCCTCAACCTTGAGCACTCTTGCTCAACATTACCTTCAAGATAATGCTTTATTCTCTGTCCATTAACACTGAACTTCTTATTAGAATCAATGTCTTGAAGCTCCACATAACCATATGGTGACACACTTGTAATCACATATGGTCCCCTCCACCGGGATTTCAGTTTTCCGGGAAATAGCCTGAGCCTAGAGTTAAACAGCAGAACCTTCTGTCCTGGTTCAAAGACTCTAGATGATAGCTTTCTGTCATGCCACCTTTTTGCTTTTTCTTTGTAAAGCTTGGCATTTTCGAAAGCAGTGAGTCTGAATTCCTCTAGCTCATTCAGCTGGAGCAATCTTTTTTCTCTGGCTAAATTGGCATCGAAGTTTAGGAATCTGGTTGCCCAATAGGCCTTATGCTCCAGTTCCACGGGCAGATGACAGGCCTTACCATACACAAGTTGGTATGGAGAGGTCCCTATAGGAGTTTTGAATGCTGTTCTGTAAGTCCACAGAGCATCATCCAAGCTTCTCACCCAATCTTTTCTACGGGTACTTACAGTTCATTCCAGGATTCTTTTTAGTTCTCTATTAGAGACTTCAGCTTGTCCATTTGTCTGTGGATGATATGGAGTTCCCACCTTGTGGCTAATTCCATACCGGACCATAGCAGAGTAAAGCTGTTTGTTGTAGAAGTGAGTGCCCCCATCACTAATTAGTGCTCTAGGGACACCAAACCTGCTGAAGATATATTTCTGGAGGAATTTCAGCACTGTCTTAGTATCATTAGTGGATGTGGCAATGGCCTCTACCCATTTGGATACATAGTCGACTGCAACCAGAATATAAGTGTTTGAGTATGATGGTGGGAAAGGCCCCATGAAGTCAATACCCCATACATCAAACAACTCAATCTCCAAGATTTTTTGTTGAGGCATGGCGTAACCATGAGGCAGATTACCAGCTCTCTGGCAACTGTCACAGTTACGTACAAATTCTCGGGAATCTCTATAAAGGGTAGGCCAGTAGAAGCCACATTGGAAGACCTTGGTGGCTATTCGCTCACCTCCGAAGTGGCCTCCATATTGTGACCCATGGAAATGCCATAAGATCTTTTGTGCTTCTTCTCTAGGCACACACCTTCGGATTATTCCATTTGCACATCTCTTAAAGAGATAGGGTTCATCCCACAAGTAGTACTTTGCATCAGTAATTAATTTTTTCTTTTGTTGCCTGCTGTACTCCTTGGGTATGAACCTTGCAGCTTTATAGTTTGCAATGTCTGCAAACCATGGTGTTTCCTGAATGGCAAACAAATGCTCATCCGAAAAGGTTTCAGAGATCTCAATAGAGGGAAAGGACGCCCCTTCTACTGGCTCTATCCGGGACAGATGATCAGCCACTTGGTTTTCTGTCCCTTTTCTGTCTCTTATTTCTATATCAAACTCTTACAGAAGCAACACCCATCTTATGAGCCTGGGTTTTGAATCCTGCTTTGTAAGTAGATATTTAAGAGCAACGTGGTCAGTGTACACAATCACTTTCGATCCTACCAAGTATGATCTAAACTTGTCAATGGCATAAACCACTGCAAGCAATTCTTTTTCTGTGGTTGTGTAATTTTTCTGGACATCATTTAAAACACGGCTAGCATAATAAATGACATGTAGAAGCTTGTCATGCCTCTGCCCCAATACTGCACCAATGGCATGGTCACTGGCATCACACATTAGTTCGAATGGTAATGTCCAGTCTGGTGCAGAAATGACTGGTGCTGTGACCAGCTTAGCTTTCAGAGTTTTAAACGCCTGCAGACACTCTGTGTCAAACACAAATGGCATGTCAGCAGCTAGCTGGTTGCTTAGAGGTTTTGCAATTTTTGAAAAATCCGTTATAAAACTCCTATAGAATCCTACATGCCCCAGAAAGCTTCTGATTGCCTTAGCATTGGCAGGTGGTGGTAATTTTTCAATTACCTCTACCTTAGCTTGATCTACCCCTATTCCCTTGTTCGAAATCTTGTGCCCAAGGACAATCGCTTCAGTCACCATAAAGTGACATTTTTCCCAGCTTAAAACCAGGTTAGTGATAAACCACTATTTTATGGTTTATCTTGTGCTCAATTGAGTGGTTTTTATCTACTCTTTACCCACTTATTCATACTATTTGCATGGTTTTACATTTGCCTTCCTAATTATGTGCTTTAATTGAAAACATGCTTCTTTGGCCTTAAGTTCCCTATGTTTAATCCTCTCTTATTACCATTAGATGCCTTGATATGTGTGTTAAGTGATTTCAGAGATTACAGGGCAGGAATGGCTCAAAGGATAGAAAGGAAGCATGCAAAAGTGGACGGAATACAAGAAGTTGGAGAAACTGCTAAGCTGTCCAGCCTGACCTCTTCGCACTCAAATGGCTATAACTTTAGCTACAGAGGTCCAAATGATGCGGTTTCAGTTGTGTTGGAAAGCTAACGTCCGGGGCTTTGATTTGATATATAATGCGCCATACTTTCCCTGACGCTAGGCAACGCGACCGCGTGCTCCATGCGGCCGCGTCGCAGTGACGAAAAACCAACGTGGTAGATTTCTTCTCCAGCGATTTCTAGACTGTTTCTGACCCAGTTCTCGGACCAGAAAATACAGATTAGAGGCTATAAAGTGGGGGAATGCATCCATTCATAAACAAGCTTTCATATTCACAATTTTAGGAGTAGATGTAGTTTTTAGAGAGAGAGGTTCTCTCCTCTCTCTTAGGATTAGAATTTAGGACTTCTCTTAGTTTTAGGAGTGACTCTCAATCCAGGTTCAATGTTCTTTTATTTATTTTTCCAATTTAATTTATGAACATCCATGTCAGATTTAAGTTCTTTTGTTAATGCAGTTTGAGGTATTTCAGTTTAATATTGCTTTCTTTTATTTACATGATTATTGCTTCACATCTGAAGACATTCTTATTCCAGTAGATTTACTTTTCCCCTTTTGGTTTTGGTTAAGAAATCAGTAACTCAAGAGTTATCCAATTCAACAGCATAATTGATAATTGTTATCTTGCCAGTTGAGTTGAACTTCAATAATCCCAATCTTTTCTTAGGAATTAACTAAGATTCAAAATTACAAGGAGAACAGGCATCAAGGTTGGAACAATCAAAGATGGGAGGAGCCACAAGGATTTGATCAACCCTCATGGCAACAACCACCTCCAATGGACTATCAATAACCACCTCCATATGCCTATGAACCCTCTCTTCAACACAGCTCTGAACCGCCATACTCACAAGCCACCTACAACCATTCACCTCTATATGACCCTAACCCGTATCCACCATACCAACCACCTTATGAGCCAAATGAACCATACACAGAACCACCACCTTTCCAACACAACTACTCTCATGAACTACCTTCCTATTATGAACCCTCTCTCCCAACCAATGAATCCTCATATCCACCCCAACCTCCAATGGATGACAGACTTCGTGTTATTCTTCAAAGGAGAGAAAGGATGAATAAGAGTGTGCAAAATTTCGCGGCCACCTTCGGCAAGTTAATAAATATAATAGCTTCCCAATATCTGAGCACTCAAAGAACTCCTATGGCTACACGTGGAGAATCAAAAGAAGAGCAAAGCATGAAGGAAACACTAGAAACTTCGGTAGACAATGAGGAATATGGCTTTGTATTGGAACAAGTGGAGGAAGCCATAATAGTTGCAGAGGAAGAAGTGGTTGAAGACTTAGGAGATGCTGACCCTCCATGGGGAAGTCAGGTTATAAAACCTCCTTCCAAGGCGATTGAAATTGATGCTGAGGAGGGTGTACAACCTCCAAGGTATATCACAATTAAAGACTTAGAAGAGGTTAATCAAGAGATGGAGATTCAAGAGAAAGAGGTTGAAATTAAAGAAGTTTGCAAAGAGGACAAGGGAGTGGAGCTTGAAATCACCTTGCCAAAGTTATTAGAGACCCCTCCCCCTAAGTTGCCATCATCCTTCACAACATTCAAGTGGGTAAAATTCATATCCCTTAGCTTTCTAATTCCACTTGAATATGGGCTATTGGAGACGGATGGTCAACTTAGAACTCTTTGTGGCATTAAGAGTAAGAGGAAGATGGTCAGTGGTAAGAACTGTCCTGCAAGGTTCATTATGGTTGGAAGCTTTAAGTTTAAACCCAAAGGTTGGTGTAAAGCTTAATTGAATGGGTCTAGGAAGTTGTTTGGACGCTTCAGTGAGAATTCTAAAGCTGAATCACCCGGATGGAATCATGATAATCAACTTGAAGACGGGTGCAAAAGCAAGATTTGGGACCCCGGAATTCATTCTGGCAATCAACACTCCTGGGGCCTTGTAACTTGCTTTAACTTACTTGAAGGCTTTCTGCGCCTAGTTTGGGACCCCGGAGGTTACTGGAATCACAAACATTGGTGGAGATTCCTGGATGAGTTCAAGCATAAGCCACCATAACAGGGAGCTCACCAAATGTCCAACTTAAGGACTTTAACTAAAAGTGCTAGGTGGGAGACAACCCACCATGGTATGATTGTTCCTCTTTCATTTTAGTTTTATTTGTTTTCCAGTTTTATTTTATTTTATTATATTGAACCTGGAGTTTTGCATAACATTCATATTAGCATTGCATTATGCATTTTTCATAAAAAAAAAAAAAAGAGAGAAGCACGCACGTGACGCGGCAGCGTCGCTGACGCGTCCGCGTCATGTGGGAAAAATGGCTCCCACGCGACCGCGTCACTCACGCGGCCGCGTGACCTGGAAATCGACGTACGAAGGGTGCACGACCGAAAGTTGTGCGAGAGTGGTGCTGGATTGGTGCTGACCGCACATGCCTTACCATGCGAACGCATGGCTCACACGTCCGCGTCATATCCCCATGATGGCCACTTACGCGATCGCGTCGACCACGCGACCGCGTCACCCTGGATTTTGGCAATACCAAGTTTCGAACAGAGAGTTGTGCGAACGCGAGGCTGCACTCGCGCCAATCGCACAAATCAGGCCACGCGTCCGCGTCACCTAACCTTATTGCACACCACGCGACCGCGTCACCCACGCGACTGCGTCACCAGCGGTGCACAGAATATCCAGAAAAGCCAATTTTCTTATCTTTTCTTCTCTAATCCTAATTTCTTCTATCTTTTCTTCTTTCTTCTTTCTTTCTTACTTTATTTCTTTCCCTTCTCATTCTTCTTATCTTTTATCTTATTTTATTTATTTGCATACTTTCATTCATTGCATATTTTTATTTTTCTAAATTTATTATTTTACCATTGGTGTTCAAATGTTCTTATTCAACTGTTACATCTTTTCTGGTATTTTCTTGGTGCTGAATGACTTGTTTAATTCTGATTGAGTAATATTATTTAAATCAATGCCAATTTTTTATATCTGTATTACTTTTGTATTGACATGAATTTATATTATCTCTCCTTCCCCACTCTCTTCCATTGTTGTACATTTTGTACCACTGGCATGCCATGGCTTCTATTGTTTTCCCACTTGCATGTTGTAGCTACTATGTAATTGAGACCCTTATTATTTGGCATTAACCCACCCATACTGTATTTATTTTCCTATCTTTATTTCTGGGTTACTCTTCTTCCCTTTTTCTTTCAGGATGGCCACCCAGAAGAGAACCGGAAGACGTTTACATGGGCAGACAGGCAAGTCAATCTGCACAATCTATAGAGAAAAGCATCAGTTGAAGCCACCCGTCCACTTGCACATCTTAGCATGCACCGAGGACGGTGCAATCTTTAAGTATGGGGAGGTCGATACCGATCTCCATGGGTTAGTACCTTTCTGTTTCAACACCAATGTTTAAATTTTCTTTGTTAGATTTAGTTATTGCATTTGCATATTTGTTTGATTTTATGCATTTAGTTACTACTTGGTTAAAATAATAAAATTCTTCTAAAGATCCTATTTTTGAAAAATTTCACTAATTTAAATTGAAAAAAAATTTTTTTTTATGTTAAAACTTGTTTGAAGTTGTATGTGGAACATAGTTTTTGAGCCAAAGAACACACAACTTGTGAGATTTTGAGCTTATTTATATGGTTACATTATTTAACCATAAATATTTTATTCTTGTGTGTTTTCGTCTCTATAATTGCAATCTTTGCTTTGTTCCATTCTATATGTCCATTATTTAGTATATTTACATGCTTGCACATGATTGAGGCCATTGTTTGATTTTAGCTCACTTATCCCAAATAAGCCTACCCTTTAAATCACCCTTGTCAGCCACTTTGAGCCTTTTAATCCCCATTTGTTCTATATTTTACCACATCACTATCCTTAAGCGGAAAACAAATTAATTATCCCAATTGAATCTTTGGTTAGCTTAAGATAGAGATTATGTATCAAATAAGTGTGGGAAAATTGTGGAAACATGGGTTGATAAGGGAATGTATCATGTTTTTAATTTATTTGAATATGGGAATTTGGGAACCTACTCATGAAAAACCAACATAGAAAAATAATGAAAAATCCATGTGCATTGATAAGTTATGTTTGCTTTTATGATTCCAAAAAAAATGAGAAAAAGAAAAAAAAATATATATAATATAAATAAATAAATAAGGGGACAAAATTACCCCAATGTTGAGTTAATGAAAAAAATCAATGCACATGTAATAAATTAAAAAGAAAAAGTTGATACATGAGTATGTGATGTAAAAGTGGAAATCTTGGGTAGCTAGGCATGAATTAGAATTATATAGAGTATATGTATGTTAGGTGAAAGTTTTGGTTAATTAAAGATTCATATTATAGCTCACTTGGCCATACATATATCCTTACCTTTACCTTAGCCCCATTACTACCTTGAAAAGACCTCATGATGTTTGCATTAGTACATTAAATAATGTTGATTGGTTAGATGAAGAACAAGGTTTAGAAAGCATGACTAAAGAAGAGTAGAGTGCATAACCCTATACACTTGAGAGATTAGAGTAATATACACTACCAGTGACAGTTCAATGCTTGATTCTATGTTCCCTACTTTCATGAGCTGTCTTCTTACAAGTTTACTTGCTTTTTATTGTATAATTTGAATTAGTAAAATCTGATTTATATTAGAAAGGAAGCATGCAAAAGTGGAAGGAATACAAGAAGTTGGAGAAACTACTAAGCTGTCCAGCCTGACCTCTTCGCACTCAAACGGCTATAACTTTAGCTACAGAAGTCCAAATGACGCAGTTTTAGTTGCGTTGGAAAGCTAACATCCGGGGCTTTGATTTGATATATAATATGCCATAGTTGCCTTAACGCTAGGCGACGCGATCGCGTGCTCCATGTGGCCGCATCGCAGTGACAAAAAACCAGCGTGGCAGATTTCTTCTCCAGCGATTTCTGGGCTGTTTTTGACCCAATTCTTGGCCCAGAAAATACAGATTAGAGGCTATAAAGTGGGGAAATGCATCCATTCATAAACAAGCTTTCATATTCACAATTTTAGGAGTAGATGTAGTTTTTAGAGAGAGAGGTTCTCTCCTCTCTCTTAGGATTAGGATTTACGACTTCTCCTAGTTTTAGGAGTGACTCTCAATCCAGGTTCAATGTTCTTTTATTTATTTTTCCAATTTAATTTATGAACATCCATGTCATATTTAAGTTCTTTTGTTAATGCAATTTGAGGTATTTCAGTTTAATATTGCTTTCTTTTATTTACATGATTATTGCTTCCCATCTGAAGACATTCTTATTCCAGTAGATTTACTTTTCTCCTTTTGGTTTTGGTTAAGAAATCAGTAACTCAGGAGTTATCCAATTCAATAGCATAATTAATAATTGTTATCTTGCCAATTAAGTTGAACTTCAATAATCCTAATCTTTTCTTAGGAAATAAATAGGATTCGAAGATCAAACCAATTTATCCCTTGACTTTCCTTTGCTTTAGTAAAGGTCAACTAAGTGGAATTAAGATTCAACTTTCATTATTATTGATAAGGCTAACTAAGTCTGGACTTCTAATTTCTTATACCTTGCCAAGAGATTTTATTATTATTATTTTATTTTACTTGTCATATAACATATTCCCTCCTTACTTCCAAAACCCCCAATTTACAATCTTCATAACCAATAATAAGAACATACTTCCCTGCAATTCCTTGAGAAGACGACCCGAGGTTTGAATACTCAGTTATCAATTTCAAAGGGGTTTGTTACTTGTGACAACCAAAACGTTTGTATGAAAGGTTGATTGCTTGGTTTAGTAACTATACTTGCAACGAGAGTTTACTATAACCTCTAAACCATCAATCTTCAGTTCTTTCAGTTAGTCTCTTGGCATCTTTTCAGAAACAGTGTTAGGTGATCAAGACAGGAGTTGAATGAGTCTCCATATACTGAGAAGTCATCCATGAAGACTTCCAAAACATTTTCCACCATATTAGAGAAAATAGAGAGCATGCATCTCTGAAAGGTTGCAGGTGCATTACACAGCCCAAATGGCATCCTTCTGTAGGCAAATACTCCAGATGGACATGTGAATGCTATTTTCTCTTGATCCTGGGGATCTACTGCAATTTGGTTATAACCTGAATAGCCATCCAAAAAGCAATAATAATCATGACCTGCTAGTCTTTCCAGCATCTGGTCTATGAATGGTAAAGGAAAATGATCCTTTCTGGTGGCTGTATTGAGCCTTCTGTAGTCAATACACATGCGCCACCCTGTAATTGTTCTTGTAGGAACCAGTTCATTTTTTTCATTATGAACCACTGTCATGCCTCCCTTTTTGGGGACAACTTGGATAGGGCTCACCCAGGGGCTATCAGAAATAGGATAAATAATTCCAGCCTCCAGTAACTTGGTGACCTCTTTCTGCACCACTTCCTTCATGGCTGGATTTAGCTGCCTCTGTAGTTGAACCACTGGCTTAGCATCATCCTCCAATAGGATCTTGTGCATGCATCTAGCTGGGCTTATGCCCTTAAGGTGACTTATGGACTACCCAAGAGCTGTCTTATGTGTCCTTAGCACTTGGAGTAGTGCTTCCTCTTCCTGTGGATTTAAAGCAGAGCTTATGATCACTGAAAAAGTGTCACCTTCTCCTAGAAAAGCATATTTCAGGGATGGTGGTAATGGTTTGAGCTTGGGTTTAGGAGGTTTTTCCTCTTCCTGAGGAAGTTTCAGAGGCTCTTTCAATTCCTCTGAATCCTCCAGATCAGGATGAACATCTTTAAAGATGTCTTCCAGCTCTGATTCGAGACTCTCAGCCATGCTGATCTCCTCTACCAAAGAGTCAATAAGATCAACTTTCATGCAGTCTTTTGGTGTGTCTGGATGCTGCATGGCTTTGACAGCGTTCAACTTAAACTCATCCTCATTGACTCTCAGGGTTACTTCCCCCTTTTGGACATCAATAAGAGTTCGTCCAGTTGCTAGGAAAGGTCTTCCTAGAATGAGAGTAGCACTCTTGTGCTCCTCCATTTCCAGCACTACAAAGTCAGTGGGGAAGGCGAATAGCCCAGCCCTGACAATCGTGTCTTCAATCACGCCTGATGGGTATTTAATGGAACCATCATCAAGTTGGAGACATATCCGGGTTGGTTTGACTTCTTCAGTTAAACCAAGCTTTCTGATAGTGGATGCAGGTATTAGGTTGATGCTTGCCCCAAGATCACACAAAGCTCTCTTGGTGCAATCACCCTCTAATATGCATGGTATCATAAAGCTCCCGGGATCTTTAAACTTTTCTGGGAAGCTTTTCAGAATGACTGCACTACATTCCTCAGTGAGGAGAACTCTTTCAATTTCTCTCCAATCCTTCTTATGACTCAAGATCTCTTTCATGAACTTGCATAAGAGGGTATTTGCTCAAGTGCCTCTGCAAACAGAATCTTTATTTCAAGAGTCCTGAGATAGTCTGCAAAGCGAGCAAATTGCTTATCCTGCTCCTCTTGGCGGAGTTTTTGAGGATAAGGCATCTTGGCTTTGTATTCCTCAACCCTGGTTGCTGCAGGTTTATTTCCTATAGAGGTGGTTGGAGAAGCCTTTTTAGAGGGGTTGCTATCAGCACTTGGGTGTGTCTGATCCCTCACTGGCGTTTGGATGCCAGGGTTAGAAGCTTGATTGGCATTGGACGCCAGCTTCTTACCTGTTTCTGGCATTTAAACGCCAAAACTAAGCTTCCATTGGGCGTTTGACGCTAGCTCCTTGCCTGTTTCTTGTGTTTGAACGCCAGAATTGTTCCTCTCTGGGCTCTTACTATCCACAGAGGGATTTTGAATGATATTTTGCTCATCCTCTTTCAGTTGTTCTTTCCTTGGCTTTCGGCTGCTCTGAAGTGAGGTATTTAATGTTTTTCCAGTTCTTAATTGAACTGCCTGGTACTCTTCTGTTATCTGCCTTGATAACTGCTGTTTTGTCTGATTCAATTGTGCCTCCATATTTTTATTAGCATTTTTAGCGTCTTGTAGCATCTCTTTGAATTCTGCTAGCTGTTTTGTTAGAAAGAACAATTGTTGATTGAGTTCAGCAACTTGTTCTGGAGGACCAAGTTCAGTAGACACTGCTTTGGCTTCTTCTTTTATGGAGGACCCGCTGCTTATGTACAGATGCTGATTTCTGGAAACTATATTAATAAGCTCTTGAGCCTCTTCAATAGTTTTTCTCATGTGTATAGATCCACCAGCTGAGTGGTCCAGATATATCTGAGCTCTTTCTGTAAGCCCATAGTAGAAGATGTTTAATTGCACCCACTCTGAAAACATTTCAGAGGGGCATTTCCTTAGCATCCCTCTATACCTCTCCCATGCATTATAAAGGGATTCATCATCCTCTTGTTTAAAACCTTGGATGTCCAGCCTTAGCTGTGTCATCCTTTTTGGAGGGAAATATTTATTCAGAAATTTGTCTGATAACTGTTTCCATGTTCTTATGCTTGCTGTGGGTTGGTTATTTAACCACCTTTTAGCTTGATACAGCAAACGGAAACAGTAACAGCCTGTATACATCCTGATCTACCTCCTTGTCACGTACTGTGTCAGTAATTTGCAAGAATTGTGCCAGAAACTCAGTAGGTTCTTCCTGTAGAAGACCGAAATACTGGCAGTTTTGCTGCACCATGACAATGAGCTGAGGATTTAGCTCAAAACTGCCTGCTTTGATGGAGGGTATACAGATACTACACCCATATGCAGCAGTAGTAGGGTTAGCATATGACCCCAGAGTCCTTCTGGACTGTTCATTTCCACTTAGATCCATGACGGAGAAAGGGAGATGATGTGAATTGCAAGTAAAATATATTTTTTTGTTTTATTTAATTAAAAATAACCGAAAAAAATGAAATAAAATAAAGTAAAATAATTAGAAAATAAAAAGAAATTTTAATGTTGAATTGTCTAATTAATTGAAAAGATTTGAAAATTTTTGAATATGATTTTTGAAAAGATTTGAATTTTGAATTTTTAAAACTAAGATAAGATAAAATAGAAAATTTTTAAAATAAAAATCTGAATTTTTAAAGGGAAATTTCGAAAATTAATTGAAGTAAAGGGAAAAGATATTTTTGAATTTAATAAGGAAAGAGAAAAATAATAAAATGACACAAGACTTAAAATTTTTAGATCTAATGCTCCTTATTTTCGAAAATTTGGAGGAAAAACACCAAGGAACACCAAACTTCAAAATTTTAAGATCAAAACACAAGAAAGACTCAAGAACACCAAACTTAAAATTTTTAAAAAATCAAAAATAAATTTTTGAAAATTAAATAAGAACTAACAACAAAACACCAAGAACATAAGCACAACGCTCTAGCCAATTGAGCTATAAGTTGAAAGTGTTTTAAAAAAGGTATTTAATATATGAAATATTTTTAAAAAAATTTTTTATTTTTTTTGGATACTAATAATTCGAAAATGCGCAAGAAAAAAAAAAGAAAAATCACAAAACAAGGAAAACTAAAGATCAAACAAGGGAAATAAACAAGAACAACTTGAAGATTAAGAAAGAATAATGAACACAAATTCGAAAATTTAAAAGAAAACAAAAACATGCAATTGACACCAAACTTAAAATATGAAACTAAACTCAAACAGAAAAACTCAATTATTAGTTTATAAAATTTTTGAAAAATTTAGAAAGAGAAAATAAGGATTTAAAAAAAGAAATTTCAACCAAAAACAATAATAGAAGACTCTAGACCAAAAAGAAAAATTTTTCCTAATCTAAGCAACAAAATAAACCGTCAGTTGTCCAAACTCGAACAATCCCCAGCAACGGCGCCAAAAACTTGGTGCACGAATTGTAAATCACACTTTTCACAACTCGTACCACTAACCAGCAAGTGCACTGGGTCGTCCAAGTAATACCTTACGTGAGTAAGGGTCGATCCCACGGAGATTGTCGGCTTGAAGCAAGCTATGGTTATTTTGTATTTGTTAGTCAGGAAATCAATTATAATTATTAGTTTGGATTGCGAAAAATAAAAGAGCATGAATTAAATACTTGTTATGAAGTAGTGGAGAATATGTTGGAGTTTTGGAGATGCTTTATGATGAGCGGATAATTTATACGCTTTTTGGCATTATTTTTAGTATGTTTTTAGTAGGATCTAGTTACTTTTAGGGATGTTTTCATTAGTTTTTATGTTAAATTCACATTTCTGGACTTTACTATGAGTTTGTGTGTTTTTTTGTGATTTCAGGTATTTTCTGGCTGAAATTTCTCGGCCATGCCTGGACCTTCACTTATGTATTTTCAACGGTAGAGTTTCTACACTCCATAGATTAAGGTGTGGAGCTCTGCTTTTGGTCCGATAACATCAGTGCCAAGTTTGATCCGGCAACAGCACCAAGTTTTTGGCGCCGTTGCCGGAGATTGTTCGAGTATGAACAACTGACGGTTCATCTTGTTGCTCAGATTAGGTAATTTTCTTTTTATTTTGTTTTCAAAAATTTTTCAAAAAAATCTTTCAAAATTTTCTCCTTTGTTTTCGAAAAAAAAAAAATAAAAATGTTTTCAAAAATTTTATTCAAGATTTTTAAGAATGAATTCTAGTGTTTCATGAAGCATGTGAAGCCTGGCTGGCTGTAAAGCCATGTCTAAATTCTTTTGGACTGAGGCTTCCAAATCATCAGAGGTAAGTTACATACTTGATAAATGATGAGCAGCAATTTGTTATCAAGAGCAATATACTCTGGTGTTACATGCTGAAGCTTGGCTGGCCATTGGCCATGTCTAGTGTTTTGGACCGGAGCTTTCATTGAAAGCTTGGCTGGCTAGTGAGCCATGTCTAATTCCTGGACTGAAGCTTTAGACTAAGAATGCAAGATTCCTGGAATTCATATTAAAAATTTTGGAATCCTTATTTTTCTTTCTTTCTAAATAATTTTCGAAAAATATAAAATAAAAATCCAAAAAAAATTTTTAAAATCATAAAAATCAAAAAAATATTTTGTGTTTCTTGTTTGAGTCTTGAGTCATATCATAAGTTTGGTGTCACTTGCATATGCATCTTGCATTTTTTTCGAAAATATTATGCATTCATAGTGTTCTTCATGATCTTCAAGTTGTTCTTGGTAAGTCTTCTTGTTTGATCTTGATGATTTTTTGTTTTGTGTCTTTTCTTGTTTTTCATATGCATTCTTGAATTCTTAGTATCTAAGCATTAAAGAATTCTAAGTTTGGTGTCTTACATGTTTTCTTTGCATCAAAATTTTTTCAAAAATATGTTCTTGATGTTCATCTTCACATTCAAAGTGTTCTTGGTGTTCATCTTGACACTCATATCATTCATGCATGCATTCATTGTTTTGATCTAAAAATTTCATGCATTGCACCTTTTTAGTGTTTTTCTCTCTTGCATCATAAAAATTCAAAAATAAAAAAAAATATCTTTCCCTTTTTCTCTCATCAAATTCGAAAATTTGAGTTGACTTTTTCAAAAATTTTTAAAATCAAATTGTTTCTTATGAGTCAAATCAAATTTTCAATTTGAAAATCTTATCTTTTTCAAAATCTTTTTCAAAAATCAAATCTTTTTCAAAACTAATTTCAATCATATCTTTTCAAAAATATCTTCTTATCTTTTTTCAAAAATTTGATTTCAAAATATCTTTCTAACTTCCTAACTCCCTACCTTTTCAAAATTTGTTTCAACTAACTAACTAACTTTTTGTTTGTTTCTTATCTTTTTCAAAACCACCTAACTAACTCTCTCTCTCTCATTTTCGAAAATATCTTCCCCTTTTTTCAAAATTTCTTTTTAATTTATTAATTATTTTATTTTTTAAATCTTAATTTTCGAAAATTACTAACATTTTTCAAAAAAAAAAAAAAACTATTTTCAAAAATCACTAACTCTTTTTCAAAAATAATTTTCGAAAATTCTCTCTCTCCCATATTATTCTATTTATTCATTCATATCCTAACATCTCATCTCACATCTCTAGCCTCCTCACAGTTGTGTTTCTTCCATTATATTACATTCTTCCATCTGAAGATCCTTTTCAGTTCTTAACTGAATTCTTGCAGATATGTGATACTGTTAAGACTAATGGAGTAGATCCTGAAGTCTACAGGCTCATGCTTTTCCCTTTTGCTGTAAGAGACAGAGCTAGATTATGGTTGGATTCTCAACCCAAAGATAGCCTGAACTCTTGGGATAAGCTGGTCACGGCTTTCTTAGCCAATTACTTTCCTCCTCAAAAGCTGAGCAAGCTTAGAGCTGATGTTCAAACCTTCAGACAGAAAGAAGGTGAATCCCTCTATGAAGCTTGGGAAAGATACAAATAGTTGACCAAAAAGTGTCCTTCTGACATGCTTTCAGAATGGACCATCCTGGATATATTCTATAATGGTTTATCTGAGCTATCAAAGATGTCACTGGACACTTCTGCAGGTGGATCCATTCACCTAAAGAAAATGCCTGCAGAAGCTCAAGAACTCATTGACATGGTTGTTAATAACCAGTTCATGTACACTTCTGAAAGGAATCCTGTGAACAACCAAAAATAGAAAAAGTGACATCAAAACCGAGATCAACAAGTTAATCAACAGAAATAAGGTTAAAGTTCAACTTGGGAATATAATAAGTATCAGAGAGATTAAGAGTTGACTGGGAGATAGAACTCTTATGTGTTGCATGTAAAAGGGAACCATTAGCAGTATTGACAGAAGGTGCATTTGTAGTGATAGACAGAGTGAAGGAGAAAAAATATCGGTAAAGATTTTCACAAAAATATCGCGATTCAAGTATAGTTCTAAACCGACAATTAAACCTCAATCAACGTTTAAATTGTTTGTCACGAATACAAACCTAACAAAATTAACCGAAGTATTCAAACTTCGGGTCGTCTCTCAAGAAATCGCAGGGAAGTGTATTTATTACTGGTTATAGGAAAGTATATTTTTGAGGTTTTTGAAATAAGGAACAAGAAAGTAAAATGGAAAGAAAATAAACTAATAACTAAGAAAGCTCTTAGCAAGGAAAGAGAATCAGAAGTTGTAACGACCCAATTTTCAGTACGCCTAAGACATACCAGAAACTGAGTGCTACCAATTTGTCATCCTAATTATTATCTATTAAACAGAGAATGAGAGAATGAGATTCACCCTAGACTCATAAGACTATCTAGAGCAGAATCCTCTTTGCAGAACCATCATCAACGAACTACGGAAGGGTACTCATACTTCCATCTGAAGGGGGAAGGGAGAGAGAAGGGGTAAGAACTGGGGAGTTCTTAGTAGGGCCGGGGTTATTAGTTATGTTCGTTTATTTGGGGTCGATTAGCAGACAAATAACATAATATAGCGAAGCAGTAAACAGAAGATAAAGATAGAAAGAGAAAGTAGAGACAACAGAAAGCAGAACACAAACAAAAGAATACAAGAAAATAAAACACAGAAATAGCATGCAAGTAGACAAACATAAAGAAATAGACCACACACAGAAAGGAATGCAACAGAGAATGATGCACAGACAAGAATGATGCATGTCTAGCCCTAGTGCAGGTAATGAGCTCATTTGTCGGTTACATACCCGCTCCCGACGTTACCCGGAGTCCTTTGACCAAGTAAGGCTTCCCTGTTGGCAATGCCCCTCGCAAGAGTCCTTTGACTTGTGAGGCAAACCACTGCAAGAGTCCTTTGACTTGCATGGCGGAGCTAGTTAACTTATATCTGCTCAACACACTCACTATAAGAGTCCTTTGACTTACAGGAGCACACACACACTCACTGTAAGAGTCCTTTAACATACAGGAGTATATGCTAGTTGTGTTTTCTCGATACCTTTGTAAGAGTCCTCTGACTTACAGAATAGCGTTATAGTTAAGTATCCCAGGAAAGCACTATCAGTGGTCGTACCACCATCTATCTGACTGCCTTCACGCATCAGATCATCACATAATCATTCTCATTATCATCATTCATTATCATTCTCATTATTTATCATCACTTTCACATTCTTATGCAGTACCTCTTTCTTTCTCTGTTCAATCATATTATACAAACTTTACAGCTTTTACTTTTACAACATCATAACTCAAACCATTTCTCTTTATCACATTACTCTTTTCTCTTTGTCTTTCTACTCTAATATGATTACTCTTTTCTCTTAATCTATTTACTCTATTATGGTTATTCTGTTCTCTGTATCTCTTTACTCTGCTCTGGTTACTCTTTTCTCTGCTTAACGTATGTATTTAAAGCTTATGTAAATTTCGATATGAATAGTTATCCTGTCCCAAGTATAGGTTCATTAAGTCTATACTGAAACAGTTTAACTTTTCATATAATACCTAACCCTAGTCGCAACTCAAGGACTAACTATGTTGCCCTAGTTCGTTCACTAATCTCCGTCTGTTTTTCTGTCATTAAAACTTTACAGACTTTTCTTTGGTTTCTGTCTTTTATAACTTTTAATATTTCTACTTTAACCACCATAACTTTCAGAAATTACCAAATAACCCCTCAAACACCAAAATAATTACAACCTTGCCCTTTCTAAGATCTAAAAGGTGTTCTTCAATGTTCTTCACCACACTCAAAGTGTTCTTCGTAAATTCTTCAGATTCTTTCTCTGTTCTTACCCGTTTTTCAGTCTTTTCAGCAACCGATTTTTACCATAATTCATAATAAATTAGCAGCCACTAAAACCCCATCTTTTCCACATGATTTAAACACAAATTGAACCCCAATTTAAGCTATAGGGTTTCGTTTTCCAGCAGCCATAAGAACACACATTCATAGCTTAAATTTCATCAAATTTCATCAAATTTTCACCAAAATTTCAACAAGAATTACTCATACAAACAATCAATTTCAAGCACAGCCAAACCATATCATAATCACACAACTCAAACACAATCAATCAAGATTAAATTCGTCAAACCCTACCTAATTTTGCTGCTCCTAATTCAGTTAGACTTTCAGGTGGTCCTTTAGCACTTTTTCCTCCTAAATCACATCAAGAACAACTTTAAATTCAAAAACCCTCAACTAACCAAATCTCCCTCAGCACGTTAGCAAGTGATTTCTAACCTTAGTCTTGCTGGAAAGTCACGTTTCTTGACCCTCAAGTCAAGTTAAGCATGATTCCTAAGGAAGAACATCAAGAAAACACATGTTTAAGCATGTTTCCTTGAAAACCAAATTGAAAGGGGAAAGGAACAGCCATCTCACCTTATTTTCAGCCTTGATAAGTTACATGGTTATGTAGAGGAAGAAGAGAGGATCATTTTGGTGAAATCGGAGTTTTGATTTGAGTTTTAGTTTAGAAGAAATCAAGCTTTGAAGATTAAGTGTTCATGAAAGTTTCTCTCTTTTCTCTCTTCTCATTTTCGTCCAAAGGGAGTAAATGACCAGCCTTGGAGTGTCTTGGGGGTGTAAGGTGAGTTGTGATTGGTTGGCTTGGAGGTGGGTTAAAATAATATTAAAATATCTCAGGTGTATAACTACTAAAACTAGATGTATAGGAATACTTGTAAAAATATCTCTAAAAATTATTTTCTGAGTTACTAGCATAAATGACAGTAGTAACATATTTATTATGAGAATAGAACATGTATGATGAGGCCTTAGCATTGCTAAAGTCATCAGAGAGTGCTGGTGCTAAGTTGTACCAATAAACTGTGAAACCGGTTAAACCAATTTCCTGTTTTTAACTAAAACAGACCAGGTAATCTTATAATATCATTCAAGCATCTTCTAATACTAATATAATGATAATATTATCCTATTATCTCTCTTCTCTCATGAATCGAGTCTGGTTTGTCAAACCGAGACTATTTACGAAAAACAGAATCAAAACTCCTAACCAATATGGTTCAAAAACAAGGTTCTTTGCGATTGCGTTATTGAGCTTGCCTCAGAAGAGGTTCTAGCTTAAGGATGACATAATGACAATGATGATTGAGATACTTTATGATATATAAGGGGTATTCCCCTTACTGATTTTCCAGAGAAATCTGTGCCTTTGATGTGCGGAAAATGATCCGACACAAAACTCACCGGCAAGTGCACCGGGTCGCATCAAGTAATAATAACTCACGGGAGTGAGGTCGATCCCACAGGGATTGAAGGATTGAGCAATTTTAGTTTAGTGGTTGATTTAGTCAAGCGAATCAAGATTTGTTTGAGAGATTTGTGATTTGCAGAATTCAAATTGCATAGAAAGTAAAGAGAATGGGTAAATTGCATGAAATTAAAGAGAACTGAAATTTAAAGTGCTGAATCTTAAAGAACAAGAAATTAAATGGCAGAAACTTAGAACGCAGGAAATGTAAATTGCAGAATCTTAAAGTGCAAGAAATGTAAATAGCTTGAATTGTAAAGGGAATTGAGAATTGGATTTGTAGAAATTAAACAAGGAAAAGTAAAATTGCAACAAACAGAGAAATAGAAGATGACTTGGATTGAATCGGATCTAAAAACAGAATTATAAATGAGCATGAAAAGCGTTAAACAGAGAAAGTAAAAAGAGAATTCAGATCTCAGGACTCAAGAGACTAGATAACCAAATCTAGATCTCAATGCCTTCCTAGATCCAACAAGAGCAATGGCAAAGAAATTAAAGAAATGTAAAGTGCAGAAAGAGTAGAAACAGAAGCAATTAACCAAAATGGAAATTCAATTATGCAGTAAAATGAAACAAAGAGATCTCAGGATGAGATTGAAACAGATTTCTTTCAATTCTCCAACCCAAGATCTAAGACAAGGAAAGTAAAGAGTGCTGGGCAAGAACAAGGAAGAAGAGAGATCAATTCTCCTCCCAAATTCTCTTGAATTAAAACAACAATGCCAAGAAATGTAAAGTGAGCTCTCTACTAAGTGTACTAATCAAAACCAAAAAGAAAACTCTCTAAAAACTTAAATCCTATGCTATTTATACACTTTCTTCAAATGGTCTTCAAGCCTTCAATTGGGCCTTTGCTCTTGATGGAATTAGGTTGATAGAGGCCTTGGTTAATTGCTCTTGGAGTTTGGAGAAGAACCGAAGTGAACCGGGTTTGGAATCATGAAAGCTTGAGTAAAAGTTTGAGTAAAAGTTTGAGGCAAACTTTTACTCAAACTTTTCACATCAGCCACCCCATTTTGCTGCTACCAACGCTTGAGCTAAAGTTTGGGGTTAAACTTTTGCTCAAATGTTGGCCTCCCCTTGCACACTCATGGCGCCAACGTTTGCCAAAAAGTTTGAGGCAAACGTTGGCTCAAGCTTTTCTCCCAAAAGTTTGCGCAAAAGTTTGAGGCAAACTTTTGCTCAAACTTTTTGTCCTCTCTTCCTCCTAGCCATTCCTTCTTCCTTCAACCTTTCTCCAAGCTTTCTTCACCTATCATTAATCAACCAAACACATCAAAGCTATGCTCAAAATCATGAGATATTCATTCTTTCATAATATGTGACATTTATAGCATAAAAACTCATGAAAGTGCATGAATTTATACATGGTTGATTGAATCAAAGGAAACATGAAAATCTACCCAATTGGCTTGCTTATGGCTCAAGAAAGTGCATAATTCAATTGAAAACAAAAGAAAAAAGCTAGTGAAACTAGGCTAAGATGACTTGTTATCACAACACCAAACTTAAAGCTTGCTTGTCCCCAAGCAAGAAAAGATTTATTGAGAAGAAAGAATGAAATGGAAGAGGATGTTCATGCTAGCAGAGTATTATTGGTAGTTCATGGGGTTTTTTGTGGATATGCAAACACTCACTTCTTATTGACTTTTAAGCCTAGAAAGTCTCCTTCAAGCTTCAAGTGACACACTGCTATGACCTCTCATTATTCCTTTATCCTTGGCTATTATTTTGTTCATAAGCTTTATTTGAGTGTCATGTGTAGCAAGTTCATTTTCTTTTCTTTATACTTGACACATTATTCACTATAGACACTTGGCTCACATTCCTTCTTAAAACATTGATGCCCAGCACCTTTTTGGGCTACTAAATGCCTTGTAGTTAGGTTGCTCTTGATAGTGGACTTTTAGCTGATGATCCCGGGTTAGTTAACCCAAGTCACCGAGTGTTGATGCACTCCAAAGAGCTTACTAATCCAAGCAGACCCTAATACAAAGACACCACAGGCATATATTCTAAGGTTTAAGCTATTGGTGTCCAGCTTTGTTTCTTTTTGTTTTCTTTTGTTCTGCCACTCTTTGGCTATTTCTTTTTCTCCCCTTTTTTTCTTTCTTTTTGTTTTACTTTCTAACCAAGGATTTTTATTTGATTGAGATTCATAGACAGTAGCCCACTTTATACTTAGAAGGAGATATCCTAGTTCTTTTATTCACTAAAAGTGAGCTATTATACAATCACACATATACCACCACTTACTTTTATTATACTTCTATCTAACAGAGAACTATCTCACTTCACCTTCAAACATTTCTTTTATTGAATTAAAGATGCAGGGGACAAAACATGCTTTTAGTCAAGTGGAAGTAAACACACAAGCACACACTTAAACTAGCTTACTTATTTTAAGAGTGATTCTGCTTGTATTAGATGAACACTTTAACAAAACACAAGTCAAAACATTTTTCAACAGCAAGAGTTAAGTGTAAATACGACCTATTGGTTTGCAGTTCCTTTGTCCTTCCTTCTGTTGTGCCCTTTTGAGTTATGATGCATAGTGTCCTCAAATGGTGGTGAATTCCCTGCACAATTCTCAAAAGTTGCTTGCTTCTCAAGCCCTTAAGTGACCAGTTAGTATGCATGACTTGAGTGTGGCTTGTGGATTTAATTTGGTGTGGGAACACCAAACTTAATTTCTTGCTACTTCTCATGATACAACAGGTTAACTCTAGGCAAAATCTTGTGTCCTTGCTAAAGGTTATGAAGTTTAGACTAAAAAGCAGTTAAGTGGTTGCATAATCTGTTTGATTGCTTGGAACTAGCAATGTGCAGGAAGTTAGAATGTGCATTTGAATGAGGTTTTGGTGGAACACCAAACTTAGAATCCTACATTCTCCCTTAAGTTGTTTTTGGTGTGCAACACCAAACTTAGCTCCTTGCAATATATATCAATTATTCAATATTTTTATTGAAAAAGCTATGAAAAGAAAACTACCTCAGGTTGGGTTGCCTCCCAACAAGCGCTCTTTTATTGTCACTAGCTTGACATTGGGGCTTTCTTTTATGGAGGTTGGTGCTTGTAGTGCCTCAACTTGTCTCCCCTGACTGTGATCCTCCTTTTTGTTCTCTGGTGTTCAATTTTAGCGTGCTCTAATGAGAGTATGTTGCTGACAGTGTAATAGTCATCAGTCTGTTGGCTTGTTCCCAGCGGTTGATATATCAGTTGTACTTTGTCACCTTTGGAAAGCCCCTCTGTTGGAATCTTCCTGTTCTTCCAACCCCTTTTTGTTTTGTTTCTGCGTTTCATCCTTTCTTTTACTGATCTTTCTTCTCTGGCCATAGGCTTACCTTGGGATCTCTCTTCTCAGAGGCTAATACTCCAATATTCTCTTCAACTTCTTCATCAGTCTGCACAATCTTTTGCCTTGGGATGTTGCTGTGAATCACCTTGTCACTGTCTTCCTTTAACTGTGATTCTCCCTTGTCAATTTCCATATAGTCTTTCTTCTCATTACTAAACTGTGCTTCTGGTAATACCTTCAGAGTGACACTCTTATCATGCATTCTGAGAGTTAATTCTCCTTCCTCCATGTCTATGATAGCTCTAGCAGTGGCCAAGAATGGCCTTCCCAGTATAATAGAGTCACCATCATCCCCATCTGAATCTAGAACCACAAAATCTGTAGGGTATATGAAATTTCTCATCCCAGCTTCTTTTCTTATTGATAATCTCCTTCAAAAATTTGGCATACAGAGGCATTTGCTCAAGTGCTTCAGCTAAGGGGATATTGATCTCCAGCTTCTTGAAAGTCTCAAGGAACTTGTGAAAATGTTGGTCCTTAGCCTCTTTGTTGAACCTCTGGGGATATGGCAGTGGAGGTGTGATGCTCTGTCCTATTTGATGCTGGCCCTGAGTCACTTCTTTTGAAATGTGTGGTTGGTTGTCCTTCTCTTTGAGTTTCTTAGTGCTTTTGCTTGGCATCACCTCTTGATCCTTGGCTTCATCTTCCTTTGTTTGCTCCTCATCTTCTTTTGGCCGTTTGCTACTCTCTGCTTGCTTCTTTGTAGTGTCATTGTTTCTCATCAATGTTTTTCCACTCCTTAATTGTATTGCCTTGCATTCCTCCTTAAGATTTGGGATTGTGTCACTGGGCAGTGAGCTTGGAGGTCTCTCAATAGAAATCTGCTTGGAGATTTGCCCCATCTGCCTCTCTAGGCTCTTCAGGGAGGCTTCATGATTCTTGGTTGTCATTTCCTGGTGTTTCAACATTTTGTCTATCAAGGTCTCCAAGTTAGTGAGTCTTTGAGCTTCAGGTGATGCTTGTGGTGGGTTGTGAGATGTGGGTGGTGGATGGTAGGAAATTTGGTTAGTGGGTTGGTTATTGGATTGGTACTGGTTGGGGTTAGGGTAGTTATTTTGAGGTTTTCTATAAAGGTTTTGGTTAGTTTGCTGCTGGTTATGGCTTTGGTTATTTCTTGGAGTGTTTTGGTTTGAGTTCCTCTGCCATGGTTGTTGGTTTTGGGTGTGATTATCTCCCCATCTGAGGTTTGGGTGGTTCTTCCAGGATGGATTGTATGTATCACCATACACGTCATTTGGTCCTTGGTTGTGCATATACTGTATTTGCTTTTGTTGTTGTTCTTCTTGAGTTTCTTCATTTTGCCCCCATGTGGATGATGGTTGGCCCTTGCTAACTGCTGCAACTTGGAGGCTATCAATCCTCTTGGCCATTTGCTCAAATTGTTGTTGAATTTGCTGCTGCATCATCTTGTTTTGAGCCAAGATTGAGTCCACTCCTTCTAGCTCCATTACTCCTCTCCTTTGTGATGGTTGGCGGTTTCTTTGATGAGCAAAGAAATATTGTACAAACCAGTGACACTTCAATCTACTGCTAGAATGAAGTTTTAGTTAGCTTAAGCAAAAATTCAAACAGTTAGTGGGTTAATTGAAAATTAAAGAACAGAAAAGAAAAAAGTGCTTGATCTAGATCTCCACCTCACTTAATCATTGTCAATCTAATCAATCGCCGGCAACGGCGCCAAGAATTTGATGTGCGGAAAACGATCCGACACAAAACTCACCGGCAAGTGCACCGGGTCGCATCAAGTAATAATAACTCACGGGAGTGAGGTCGATCCCACAGGGATTGAAGGATTGAGCAATTTTAGTTTAGTGGTTGATTTAGTCAAGCGAATCAAGATTTGGTTGAGAGATTTGTGATTTGCAGAATTCAAATTACATAGAAAGTAAAGGGAATGGGTAAATTGCATGAAATTAAAGAGAACTAAAATTTAAAGTGCTGAATCTTAAAGAACAAGAAATTAAATGGCAGAAACTTAGAACGCAAGAAATGTAAATTGCAGAATCTTAAAGTGCAAGAAATGTAAATGGCTTGAATTGTAAAGGGAATTGGGAATTAGATTTGTAGAAATTAAACAAGGAAAAGTAAAATTGCAACAAACAGAGAAATAGAAGATGACTTGGATTGAATCGGATCTAAAAACAGAATTATAAATGAGCATGAAAAGCGTTAAACAGAGAAAGTAAAAAGAGAATTCAGATCTCAGGACTCAAGAGACTAGATAACCAAATCTAGATCTCAATGCCTTCCTAGATCCAACAAGAGCAATTGCAAAGAAATTAAAGAAATATAAAGTGTAGAAAGAGTAGAAACAGAAGCAATTAACCAAAATGGAAATTCAATTATGCAGTAAAATGAAACAGAGAGATCTCAGGATGAGATTGAAACAGATTTCCTTCAATTCTCCAACCCAAGATCTAAGACAAGGAAAGTAAAGAGTGCTGGGCAAGAACAAGGAAGAAGAGAGATCAATTCTCCTCCCAAATTCTCTTGAATTAAAACAACAATGCCAAGAAATGTAAAGTGAGCTCTCTACTAAGTGTACTAATCAAAACCAAAAAGAAAGCTCTCTAAAAACTTAAATTCTATGCTATTTATACACTTTCTTCAAATGGTCTTCAAGCCTTCAATTGGGCCTTTGCTCTTGATGGAATTGGGTTGATAGAGGCCTTAGTTAATTGCTCTTCGAGTTTGGAGAAGAACCGAAGTGAACCGGGTTTGGAATCATGAAAGCTTGAGTAAAAGTTTGAGTAAAAGTTTGAGGTAAACTTTTACTCAAACTTTTCACATCAGCCACCCCATTTTGCTGCTACCAACGTTTGAGCTAAAGTTTGGGGTCAAACTTTTGCTCAAACGTTGGCCTCCCCATGCACACTCATGGCGCCAACGTTTGCCAAAAAGTTTGAGGCAAACGTTGGCGCAAAATTTTGCTCTCCAGGGTGTGTTGTTCATGGCGCCAACTTTTGCCAAAAAGTTTGAGGCAAACGTTGGCACAAACTTTTGCTCTCCAGGGTGTTGATTTGTGATGCCAACGTTTGCCAAAAAGTTTGAGGCAAACGTTGGCTCAAGCTTTTCTCCCAAAAGTTTGCGCAAAAGTTTGAGGCAAACTTTTGCTCAAACTTTTTGTCCTCTCTTCCTCCTAGCCATTCCTTCTTCCTTCAACCTTTCTCCAAGCTTTCTTCACCTATCATTAATCAACCAAACACATCAAAGCTATGCTCAAAATCATGAGATATTCATTCTTTCATAATATGTGACAATTATAGCATAAAAACTCATGAAAGTGCATGAATTCATACATGGTTGATTGAATCAAAGGAAACATGAAAATCTACCCAATTGGCTTGCTTATGGCTCAAGAAAGTGCATAATTCAATTGAAAACAAAAGAAAAAAGCTAGTGAAACTAGGCTAAGATGACTTGTCATCAGCCTTCAGAAAAGATCTCGCGTACTCGAAAAATCGGGGTTGTTACAGAAGTCCTATCCTTATTATCATCGTCAATTGCGATGGTAAATGTGAATTGCCTTCACTTAGTTAATCTCTAACCAATGGAGGAAGGTCAAGTGCATACAATTAACTTGAGTTCACAATTCCTAATCCACTCATAGTGAGAGACTAGCTTTGGTGAAATTCAAGCTAACCGGCAATCTTCAATCACCAATCAACAAAAGACTTTTGATAACTCAAGAGTCTCTAATTAATCAATCCAAGTCAAGAACATAAAAATCTAATTTAAAATCCAACCAAGCATTTTATCAAACACTTGGAAGGCATAAAATAAAAACATAGAAAACTAACAAGACATAGCAAAATCTAAGACTAACAATTGCGAGAGGAAACAATAACAACAAATTAAAGAAAGCAATCATAAACATAGAACATAAATTGCATTAATATGGATTAAAGTTAACAAGAAGAATTCATAAACTAAATTGGTAACATAAAGAAATCAATGAGAGAAATAGATAAACTAAAGTACTAGAACAAATAAAAGTAAAAGAGAAACTAAATTAAAGTAAGGTAGAAATCTGAATTTGAGAAGGAACAAGACTAAAAACCTTAAAACCTAGAGAGAAGAGAGAGCCTATCTCTCTCGAAACCTACATCTAAAACCTAAAATTGTGTGTGAATGAATGTGAAGTGAATGATTTTCTTCCAGCTCCACTCTGCAGCCTCTAATCTAAATTAAAGTACGCGTCAGTCATGCATACACGTCGCTAGGCTTTTCACTGGACACGCGTAGGCGTCGGCCACGTGTGCGCGTCGTATGTCTATTGCACCGGTCACGCGTACGCGTCGCCCATGCGTGCGCGTCACTACCAGATTCTGAAATCCTTAGTTTCTTGTGTTCCTTCCACTTTTGCATGCTTTTTTTCCATCCTCTAAGCCATTTCTGCCCTAAAAATCCTGAAAGCACTTAACAAACATATCATGATATCGAATGGTAATAAGAGAAGATTAAAATTAGCAAATTTAAGGCCAAATAATCATGTTTTCAATCATAGCACAAAATTAGGAAGGAAAATATAAAACATGCGAATTATATGAATGAGTGTAAAAATAATGGATAAAATCCACTTAATTCAATACAAAATAAACCATAAAATAGTGGTTTATCATAGAGACGAGAAAAGATTACGCAACGGAGACATGTGATTAAAGCAACCCGAGTTAAAATACCATTTAGAATTACTTGGAGGAGTCAAAAAAGTAGTAGGAGTATTACCAAGAAGGGAGAGAAGATACTTTAGAAGAGACGCATCATCAGAGAGAGATAGACAGAAGACGGGTTGAAAGGAGCAGAGGTGGTAGATTTAGTAGCAGCAGAAGCAGGCACATTCTTGGAGAAGTTGGGATGAGAATGATGCTTGAAGTGATTAGGATGCGGTGGGCGAGTAGGACAGGGTGTAATAAATTTTCCTGAGAGTTTGCAGTAATGGCAAAACACTTGTGGACAATTGTAGCTAATGTAACCTTTCTGTTGACAATTGTGACATTCAACAAAAGGACAGTCAGAGAAGAGGTGCCCAAAAGATTACAGTTGCGATAGAAATTTCCCTTTCTGTCTGTGGCAGCATAAACATCTGATTTTTCCATAATAGTAGATACAAAGATCAAAGAGAGGAGAGAAAACGAAGGGCAGAATCTGAAAGAGCTCACAAAAAAACCTTAGAGAGGGTCCCACTGGGTGCCACGTCAGCTGCCAAGTCAGATGCCACGTCAGTAGGGAGATGACACGTGGCGACGAGTGAAAGGAGGATGAAGATGCGTCAGTGATGAGCGGATAATTTATACGCTTTTTGGCATTGTTTTTAGTATGTTTTTAGTAGGATCTAGTTACTTTTAGGGATGTTTTCATTAGTTTTTATGTTAAATTCACATTTCTGGACTTTACTATGAGTTTGTGTGTTTTTCTGTGATTTCAGGTATTTTCTGACTGAAATTGAGGGACTTGAGCAAAAATCAGATTCAGAGGTTGAAGAAGGACTGCTGATGCTGTTGGATTCTGACCTCCCTGCACTCAAAGTGGAATTTCTGGAGCTACAGAACTCGAAATGGTGCGATTCCAATTGCGTTGGAAAGTAGACATCTAGGGCTTTCCAGCAATATATAATAGTATATGCGTTGGCCAAGAATAGACGACGTAAACTGGCGTTCAACGCCAGATTTCTACCCAAATCTGGCGTCCAGCGCCAGAAAAGGATCCAAAACCAGAGTTTACTACTGTTTTCTATTCAATTCATCTTATTTCGCTTCTAAGATATCCATTCGCACCCAAGAACGTGATGAAGGTAATGATTATTTGTGACGCTCATCACCATCTCCCCTATGAACACGTGCCTGACAAACACTTCGTTCTACATGAATTAAGCTAGAATGAATATCTCTTAGATCTCTTAACCGGAATCTTCGTGGCGTAAGCTAGAATGATGGCGGCATTCAAGAGAATCTGGAAAGTCTAAACCGTCGGGGATTGTTCGAGTATGAACAACTGACGGTTCATCTTGTTGCTCAGATTAGGTAATTTTCTTTTTATTTTGTTTTCAAAAATTTTTCAAAAAAATCTTTCAAAATTTTCTCCTTTGTTTTCGAAAAAAAAAAAATAAAAATGTTTTCAAAATTTTATTCAAGATTTTTAAGAATGAATTCTAGTGTTTCATGAAGCATATGAAGCCTGGCTGGCTGTAAAGCCATGTCTAAATTCTTTTGGACTGAGGCTTCCAAATCATCAGAGGTAAGTTACATACTTGATAAATGATGAGCAGCAATTTGTTATCAAGAGCAATATACTCTGGTGTTACATGCTGAAGCTTGGCTGGCCATTGGCCATGTCTAGTGTTTTGGACCGGAGCTTTCATTGAAAGCTTTTCTGGCTAGTGAGCCATGTCTAATTCCTGGACTGAAGCTTTAGACTAAGAATGCAAGATTCCTGGAATTCATATTAAAAATTTTGGAATCCTTATTTTTCTTTCTTTCTAAATAATTTTCGAAAAATATAAAATAAAAATCCAAAAAAAATTTTTAAAATCATAAAAATCAAAAAAATATTTTGTGTTTCTTGTTTGAGTCTTGAGTCATATCATAAGTTTGGTGTCACTTGCATATGCATCTTGCATTTTTTCGAAAATTTCATGCATTCATAGTGTTCTTCATGATCTTCAAGTTGTTCTTGGTAAGTCTTCGTGTTTGATCTTGATGATTTTTTGTTTTGTGTTGTATGGTGTTTATCATATGCATTCTTGAATTCTTAGTGCATAAGCATTAAAGAATTCTAAGTTTGGTGTCTTGCATGTTTTCTTTGCATTAAAAATTTTTCAAAATTGTGTCTATGATGTTCATCTTGACATTCATAGTGTTCTTGGTGTTCATCTTGACATTCATAGCATTCTTGCATGCATCACATGTTTTGATCTAAAAATTTCATGCATTGCACCTTTTTAGTGTTTTTCTCTCTTGCATCATAAAAATTCAAAAATCAAAAAATTATCTTTCCCTTTGTCTCTCATCAAATTCGAAAATTTGGGTTGACTTTTTCAAAAATTTTTAAAATCAAGTTGTTTCTTTTGAGTCAAATCAAATTTTCAATTTGAAAATCTTATCTTTTTCAAAATCTTTTTCAAAAATCAAATCTTTTTCAAAATTCTTAGTTATTTTCGAAAATTCCAAAAATATTTTTCAAAAATCTTTTTCTTATTTTTATACCAAATTTTAAAAAATAACATAATCAATTAATGTTTTGATTCAAAAATTTGAAGTTTGTTACTTGCTTGTTAAGAAAGATTCAAACTTTAAGTTCTAGAATCATATCTTGTGATTTCTTGTGAATAAAGTCATTAATTGAGATTTTAAAAATCAAATCTTTTTCAAAACTAATTTCTAAAATATCTTTTCTAACTTCCTAACCTCTTATCTTTTCAAAA
>NC_029785.2:81993124-82008274 GCF_000816755.2 Arachis ipaensis
AATCACACCCTGGAGGAGCATCTGTCTGGCGTTCAGCGCCAGAACAGAGCATGGTTCTGGCACTGAACGCCCAAAATGGGCAGCTTCTGGGCGCTGAACGCCAGAACAGGCATGGTCTGGCGTTCAATGCCAGAAATGGCAAACAAATGGGCGCTGAACGCCCAAAATGGCCACCAACCTGGCGCTGAACGCCCAGAGTTGAGTACAAAGGCATTTTTACATGCCTAATGGGTGCAGGGATGTAAATCCTTGAACACCTCCGGATCTGTGGACCCCACAGGATCTCCACCTACCTCCACTCACTTCTTCTCACCACTCTCTTTCACACAACCCCATAAACACAAGGTTCACCCAGTTATGTGTCTGTGGCATTTATGTATCCGGTGGTAATACTGGAAAACAAGGTGCTTAGGGCCACGGCCAAGACTCATAAAGAAGCTGTGTTCAAGAATCATCATACTGAACTAGGAGAGTCAATAACACTTTTCGAAATTTGAAGTTCCTATAGATGCCAATCATTATGAACCTTAATGGATAAAGTGAGATGCCAAAACTATTAAAGAGGCAAAAAGCTATAAGTCCCGCTCATATGATTGCAGCTATGTTTCATTGATAGTTTGGAATTTATAGTATATTCTCTTTTGGAAAGTAGACATCCAGGGCTTTCCATAAATATATAATAGTCCATACTTTGGCCAAGAATAGATGACGTAAACTGGCGTTCAATGCCAGCTTTCTACCCAAATCTGGCATCCAGCGCCAGAAAAGGATCCAAAACCAGAGTTGAACGCCAGAAATGGATCAAAACCTGGCGTTCAACTCCACAAATGGCCTCTGCACGTGCAACACTCAAGCTCAGCCCAAACACACACCAAGTGGGCCCAGGAAGTGGATTTATGCATCAATTACTTACTCATGTAAACCCTAGTAGCTAGTTTATTATAAATAGGACCTCTTACTATTGTATTAGGGATCTTTGATTAGTTGTATGCTATCTTAGTTCACAATAGGGGGCTGGCCATCTCGGCCATGCCTGGACCTTCACTTATGTACTTTTAACGGTAGAGTTTCTACACTCCATAGATTAAGGTGTGGAGCTCTGCTGTTCCTCAAAGATTAATGCAAGTACTACTGTTTTCTATTCAATTCATCTTATTTCGCTTCTAAGATATACATTCGCACCCAAGAACGTGATGAGGGTGATGATTATGTGTGACGCTCATCACCATATCCCCTATGAACACGTGCCTGACAAACACTTCCGTTCTACATGAATTAAGCTAGAATGAATATCTCTTAGATCTCTTAACCAGAATCTTCGTGGCGTAAGCTAGAATGATGGCGGCATTCAAGAGAATCCGGAAAGTCTAAACCTTGTCTGTGGTATTCCGAGTATGATTCAATGATTGAATGACTGTGACGAGCTCCTAACTCGCGATTGCAGGGCGTTAGTGACAGACGCAAAAGGATAGTAAATCCTATTCCAGCATGATCGAGAACCGACAGATGAATAGCCGTGCCGTGACAGGGTGCGTGAGCATATTATTCACTGAGAGGATAAGATGAAGCCATTGGCAAGGGTGATGCCTCCAGACGATTAGTCGTGCCGTGACAGGGCATTGGATCATTTTCCCGAGAGATGACCGAAAGTAGCCATTGACAGTGGTGATGTATCACATAAAGCCAGCCATGGAAAGGAGTGAGACTGATTGGATGAAGATAGCAGGAAAGCAGAGGATCAGAGGAACGAAAAGCATCTCCATTCGCTTATCTGAAATCCCTACCAATGATTTACATAGGTATCTCTATCCCTATTCTATTATTTATTATTCGAAAACTCCATAATTATTTTATATCCGCCTGACTGAGATTTGCAAGGTGACCATAGCTTGCTTCATACCAACAATCTCCGTGGGATTCGACCCTTACTCACGTAAGGTATTACTTGGACGACCCAGTGCACTTGCTGGTTAGTTGTATCGAAGTTATGACAAATTATGAATGTATAATCACGATTACGCGTACCAAGTTGCTCACGTGCCAGGAATAGTTTGAGGCTTGACATCACAATTTCGTGCACCAGTCAGCGCTGACGTGGTGAGGAGGTGGCGCACGGGTCGCGGAGCGGGTCGTCGGCGGCGCGGGTCAAACCGCGTATCCTTGACGTGACACGTGGCGTGACGGGAGCGTGTGCGGCGATGATATTAGAGGCGTTGGAAAGCTTGCAACCAGGAGAAGGCGAGGGTAGCGGCGGTGATGAACCAAGGTGTTGGGAAGAGGTCAAAAACTGTTGACAAATTACTGCCAGAGAAGCAAAATAAAGGAGCTAGAAACCAATTATTTCTGAAAAAAAAAAATAACATAAGCTCTTGATACCCTGTTAGAAAAAAAGACTGAACTGGAGAAGGAATTGTGTATTATTCAGAGTTGTGTTTAAAGTACAATGTATAAGGGGTATATATAGCTGCTAAAAGAATCAAAGTAATAAAAGCACAGAATCGTACAATTAATATACAGATATGCCATATAAATATAAATGATACTAATTAATTCTAATGATTCTCTAACAACAACAACAACAACAACAACAACAACAACAACAACAACAACAATAATAATAATAAGTAGTAGAGAGATAGAGAATGAGAGAGGGGGAAGAAACCAGTTAGATATAGAAAAAGAAAGAAAGAGAAAACTCATTAATTTTAGAGTAAAATATTTTATTTTAATTGTAATGAGAAAATATCATTTAATACATTTTGGTTGTCAAATTATTCTTAATTACTAATAATACATATAATGGTGGTGGAGTGGCAGTTGGTGGTGGTGGTGGTGAAGGAGGTAATTATGTTGGTAGAGGTGAGGGTATTTTTGTCCAAAAAAAATTAAAAGGACGATTTTAATACGAAAAAAATGTTAAGGACGATTTTAAATCGAAAATTAGAAGAGGGACGATTTCGATTCTGGCCCTCAACGTTAGGGACCAAAATCATACTTATCTCTTTAATTAACATGTCAAAAAGCATATTAATTAAAAAGTATTTTTCTCTTATTTTAATATTTTGACAATTTGTGTTTAACATGTTTAATATTAATTCGTCATCAAATATTTTATGTCTGTGAGATTATATTTTATTGATTATTTTTTATATAATATGAAAAAAATATTTCAATATATATTTGTGTGAGAGAAATAAAAAAATATAATAGTAAAAAAGACAAAAATTTAAATCGAACAATCACAATTTTCTTTATATATATTTAGGTAGGTCTAAATAATCAAATGCCTTTTTTTTGTAAATTAATCATTCAATAATTTTTTGTCATTTAATTGAAGAGTTGATACTCTATAAAATTTATGTTAAAAGTTTTTTCAAAGAAAATAATTATTATATATAAGATTAAATAACAACAACAACGACAAAGCCCTGTCTCACTAAGTGGGGTCGGCTACATGAATCAAATGACGTCATTGTGCTCTGTCATGTATCATGTTAACAGAGAGACCATTTACATGTAGATCTCTTTTGACCACCTCATGGATGGTCTTCTTAGGTCTTCCTCTGCCTTTCGCCCTTTATCCATCTTCCATCTCATCCACCCTCCTGATTGGATGTTCTATCGGTCTTCTTCTCACATGTCCAAACCACCTGAGATGCGATTCAACCATCTTTTACACAATGTGTGTGTGTAAGTTTTAAAAAATTATTAGATACTAATAGTATCTTTTATATTTGAGAAGTTAAACTTAGCTTTACTTAATTAATTAATTGTCTAGTGTGACAAGAATTATTATTATTATCATTATTATTTTATTTTTTTGTTTATTTTTTTATTTTGAGTAAAATTAATTTTTTGAATATTAATAAATTCAATTTATATAATTAAATGGCCACAAACCATAATGAATAGGTCCGTGCTTGTATATTCTGGGTGCATTCGGGATATCATTACAAGAAAAATGTTGAGTACCGTAAGATTTAGCGTCTCGAGTTACCGTCGGTTTTACCGACAGATTTACGGAAGATTTTATTGTGAAATTTGTTACGTCAAATTGTTATCAGCGGATTTACTTATCCGACGATAAGTTCTTGGATAATATTTAGAGGAAAAAGGTACAAAATAGGCGCGAACTTTTTGTCAGTGTCACTGTTGGATTGTTCCGATAGTAACACATTTTAGTTAAACGTTGCATTTTGGTAAGACGCAGCGGGTTTCCGTCGGATTTATAATCGACTGTGAATCCGATGGTAATCAGGTCTAAAATTGAGAGCACGAACCCTCTCCTCCTTTATTTCAAAAACCCTCTCTCTCAAACTCTCTTTTTCGTTTCTTTCTATCCAGCCTAGCCCACTTCGCCGCTGCTCTAGCCCCGCTCTCTCGTCGCTTCTCCATTTTTCTCTCTACCTATCCCCTTTGCTTCCGCTCCAGATTCAGATACATCCCACTTTCCATCTCCATGATATCTATTTCTATTTTAAAATAATCTAAAATTATTCTATTTTACATTATTTAGTTATTTTTTATTTATTCTATATTTGTTAATTATTGTTAAAATAATTGCTGATGAAGTTGGAGGGGGCATAGCAGAAGGAGCCACGTAGTTGGGGTTCGGGACCATGACCCGCCTGTGACGTTGATAGAGAGGATTTTGTGCATATTCGGAATTTAGACAAAATAGAATTCCTTTCCTTCCAAGTATAGTCCAAATCGGCAATGGATCCTCTCAATCAAAGTTTAAAAATGAGAATTGTCAGAATTCAAAGCAAATATAAACCGGGAGTTTTAAGTCCCGGGTCGTCTTCCCTAGGAGTTGCAATGAAATGCTCAATTATTGGCTATGGGGGATTTGGGGGTTTTGATTATAAGAGGCAAGAAATTAAAATGGCAAGTAATTAAATGAAAAGCAAGTAAAAGCAATGAAAATGGAAATTAAATAGTAAAAAGAGCTCTTGGCAAGAATTGGGGAATTAAGAATTCCTATCCTAGTTATGGACTACAAACATGGTAATTGTGTAGAATTAATCCCAATTAATCAATCCTAACATCGAGACTTAGTCAAAAGGGCATAATTGATCTCAATCCACAAGTCCTAGCCAACTCTATTAATGGAAGGCTTAGAGTTAGTGGAAACCAAATCAAGTAACAATCCTCACACAATGTAGACATCCACCACTCAAGTTCACCCAATTACCCAATTTCTCAACCAAGTGTGAAAAACTAAGTAAAAATCCAACCAAACATTTTATCAAACACTTAGAAGGTATAAAAGAGAAGCATGGTAAAATAACAAGAGATAATAAAATCTACAACTACCAATTGCAAGAAAACAATAATAACAACTAAATTAAACAATAAGAAACATAAAACATGAATTGCATTAATTAAAATTAAAAGTAACAAAGTGTCATAAACATAAAAGAACAAAATAAAGGAAATAACAAGTTGAATTAAAGAACATGAGTACAAGAACAATAAATGGCAAGGAAAACTAAATGTAAACAAAAATTAAACCTAAATCTAAGAGAGATCTAACCTAATCTACCCTAATTCTAGAGAGAAGAGAGAGCTTCTCTCTCTAGAATATGACCTAATGCCTGTTTCTAATCTACCCTAATTGCTCTCTCCTTGACATGGAGTGATGCCCCTTTGATATAGCACTCAATCAGCTTCAGAATGTCCAAAACTAGGCTCTGAAGGCCTAGAAATCACCCCCAGCATTTTTCTTTAAGTGAGTCACGTGCACTGATTCGTGCGTACGCACACGTGCTAAATTTTCCTCTTGTGCGTATGCACAGAATGTTGTGTGTATGCACACATGGCTGTGTGCTCCTCCTTTGATTTTTTCATGTTTTCTCCCTATTGCATGCTTCTCCTCCATTCTCATCAAGACATTCAAACCTATTATACCTGAAATCACTCATCAAAACCATCAAGGCATCGAATGGAATGAATGTGGAATAAAATTGGTTAAATTAAGTACAAAATAGCATGTTTTTACAATTAAGCTCAATTTAGGGATGAAAAACAAAAGTATGATATTTAAGTGAATAAATGTGAGTTTATGTGATGAAATCCATTCAAATCAAGCCAAAATATATCGTCAAATATGGACTCATCAATTCTTCCACATTTAAATAATAGCATGTCCTCATGCAAAACCAAACAAGGGAGAATGATCAAAAGGGTAATCAACTTATTGAATGCAACTATCTATATGCATGCCAGTATGCTATATGCTATCTATATCTATCTATCAATCTATAGTTTCCTATTGAGTTGGTGAAAAAAACAATCAAATTCCCAAGCAAGAGTATAGACATATAGGACTAAGCAAAGAATTAATTCAATGCAATCAAAGTCTAAAAAATTGATTCAACTCATCAAAATGAAGCAACTTGCAAGAATACATGATAAGAGATGTGTGGACATAGAATTGAGTAATTGAACCCTCACTAGGAGTGTATGCACTATAATCGCTTGGTGTTTAGGGTCAATTCACTCAAGTCTCCTCTAATCATGCTTTCAAGGATTTGCTTTTCATCTAACAATCAACAAACATGTGATGCATGAATGCAATTATCATGAGGACTTATTAGGGTTGTAATGGGGTTAGGGATTAATATGGTTAAGTGGACTTAGTAAATTGGATCTTTGATTAGCTCAAGTATCCCACCTAATCCTATATCACCCTATTTACACAAAAGAATGATTTATGAGATAAGAGAGATAATAGGATGATATTATCATTATATTAGTATTAGAAGCTTCTTGAAAAATATTATAAGGTTACCTGGTCAGTTTTAGTTAAAAACAGAAAATCGGTTTAACCAGATTTACGGTTTACTGGTGCAGCTTAGCACCAACACTCTCTGATGAATTTAGCAATGCTAAGGCCTCATTATACATGTACTATTCTCATAATAAATATGTTACTAGTGTCATTTATGCTAGTAGCTCAGAAAATAATTTTTAGAGATGTTTTTACGAGTGTTTTGATACACCTAGTTTTAGTAGTTGTACACCAGAGATATTTTAATATTATTTTAATCTACCTCCAAGCCAACCAATCACAACTCACCTTACACCCCCAAGACCTCCAAGGCTGTCTCATTTCATCATTTTGGCCGAAAATAACAAGAGAGAAAAGAGAGAAAACTTCATGAACACTTAATCTTCAAAGCTTGATTTCTTCTGAACCAAAACTCAAATAAAAACTCCGATTTCACCAAAATGATCCTCTCTTCTTCCTCTACATAACCATGTGACTTATCAAGGCGGGAAATAAGGTGAGATGGCTGTCTCCCTCCCATTTCAATTCGGTTTTCAAGGAAAACCATGCAAAACATGTGTTTTCTTGATGTTCTTCCTTAGGAATCATGCTTAACTTGAGTTGAGGGCCAAGAAACGTGAATTTCCAGTAAGTCTAAGGTGAGATATCTCTTCCTAACTTACTGAGTGAGATTTGGTCAGTTGAGAGTTTTTGGATTTAAAGTTGTTCTTGATGTGATTTAGGAGGAAAAAGTGCTTAAGGACCACCTGAAAGTTTAACCGAATTAGGAGCAGCAAAACCAGGTAGGGTGTCACAAAATTAATCTTGATTATTTGTGTTTGAGTTGTGTGAATGTTGTATAAATTGTCTGTGCTAAAACTTGGTTGCTTATATGATTGATTCTTGGTGAAAATTTGGTGAAATTTTGATGAAATTTGATGAAATTCAAGCTTTAAAGTTCATGTTCTTGGGCAGCTGGAAAAACGAAACCCTAAGCTTAAATTGAGGTTCAATTTGTGTTGAAATCATGTAGAAAGATGGGGTTTTAGTGGCTGCTAATATATTATGAATTATGGTAAAAATCGGTTGCTGAAAAGACTGATAAACGGGTAAAAACAGAGAAAGAATCTGAAGAATTTATGAAGAACATGAAGAAAACTTTGAGTGTGATGAAGAACAATGAAGAACACCTTTTTGATTCATAAAAGGGCAAGGAAGTAATTAATTTGGTGTTTGGGGGTTATTTAGTAATTTCCAAAAGTTAGGGTGGTAAAACTAGAAATATTAAAAGTTACGGGTGGTAAAAAGTGAATTTTAAAGGTTAAAAGTAAAAGTAAGTTAATTTTCGAAAATTTAATGATAAAATAATAAAAAAATAATAAAATATTAAATAATAATATTTAATTAAAAAAATATTTTAATAAAAATAATAAAATAATACGGAAAAGGCAGTTTTTTGTAAAAGCTTTAGAAAGACAACTTTAAACTCAGAATCTCATAGTTACCTTCATAAAACACTTAGAGAGTGGTAAAAACATATTATTGAGGCAAAGATAAATAAAAGATAAAAAGTTGAAGAAAAGATAAAAATCGAAGAAAAAATCTGTAAAGTTTTAATGAGAGAAAAACAGACAAAGACTAGTGAACGAACTAGGACAACATAGTTAGTCCTAGAATTGCGAATAGGGTTAGGTATTATATGAAAAGTTAAACTGTTTTAGTATAGACTTAATGAACCTATACTTGGGACAGACTAACTATTCATACCGAAATTTACATAAGCTTTAAATACATACGTTAAACAGAGAAATCAGAGCAGAGTAAAGAAACACAGAGAACAGAGTAACCAGAGCAGAATAAAGGGATACAGAGAAAAGAGTAATCAGAGCAAAGTAAAAAGACAAAGAGAAAAGAGTAATGTGATAAAGAGAAATGGTTTGAATTAAGATGTTGTAAAAGTGAAAGATGTAAAGTTTGTACAGTATGATTGAACAGAGAAAGAAAGAGGTACTGCATAAAAATGTGAAAATGATGATGAATAATGAGAATGATGACGAATGATGATAATGAGAATTATTATGTGATGATTTATTGCTTGAGGCAACCCAAGAGATATTTATTTGTTGCTTGAGGCAACCCAAGAGATGTGTTTATTCATTTGTTACGTTAAGGCAACTCCAGATATACTTGTATGATCATCAACTGCAGTGAGACAGTCAGATAGATAATGGTGTGATCACTGAGAACGCTTTTCTACGGTACAGATCCATATTTTATTTCTGTAAGGCAGAGGGGTTATTTCCTGCTACAGAAGTGCCGTGACCACCTGTTCCATTTCTGTAGTGGCAGAGGGGTTATTTCCTGTATAAAGAAGGTGTGTCGGCGTACATCCCTGCAGTGGCAGATGTGTTATTTCCTGCGTGCAGTGGACCCTGTGGTGGTAGAGGGATTATTTCCTGTACACAGGGGTATAGCCAATAGAAAAGCCTTATCCAGACAGATGTTGCTAGATAACGTCGGGAGCGGGTTAGTAACCGACAGGCACTAGCGCTAGACATGCATCATACTTGGTTGCGCATTTCCTTTGTTATGTTTGTGGTATGAATGTATGCTTTCCTTGTTTGTATTCCATTCTCTGCGCTTGTGATATTTTCTTGTATTCTTCTGTTTGTGTTCTGCTATCTGTTTTCTCTATCTTCTATACTTATTTGTGTTTTCTAATTACTGCTTCCTTGTATTCTGCTAATAGTCTGCTAAACAACATAGAATTAATGAACGTAACTAATAACCCCGACCCTACTAAGAACTCCCCAGTTCTTACCCCTTCTCTCTCCCTTCCCCCTTCATATGGAAGTAAGAGTACCTTACCATAGTTCGCTCATGACCATTTGCAAGAAGAAGATTCTGCTCTAGATAGTCTTCTGAGTCTAGGGTGAATATCGTTCTCTGATTATATGTAAATACTGTGAGACCAGCCAACGTCTGTACCCCTTTGTATGCGCACTTTAACCTAAATCCTGTGTACAAGATTCCTATTTTGTGGATACTTCATGTGGTACCAGAGAGATGTCCTGTGGAAAAGTCTGATCATGCAGAGGAGTAGCAGATGATGTTCTATCTTTTGATGACGTTCCTCCTGACTTGAGTTGTGAAGACTTAGAACGTACTTTCCCTCGCTTTAGTAGTTTAGAGGGACTAGGTGAGTATAGAGTCTAGGCTAGCCTAGGTGCCAGCTTAGGGACCTCTTGAACAGGTCAGGACCTGGGATGTTGTATGTATGTATATGTATATAGTTATTATCTAGCTATACCTAGGGGTGTTCTAACTAAAGGTCCATACTCTAATAAAGGCTGGATAACTGAATGTTGCTAGCTACTTGTGATGTATTTATGTGTGGTTGCTTATAACTATTTTATCTGTTATCAGCTGTGAGTTGATTATGAATGAATCCGTCTATTAATCCAAATATTTTCAAAAAAAAAAGTACCTCGCTAACTAACTACGCTTTTAACAATGAATCAGGCTCATATAATAAATAATAGATAATATATAGGATGACAAATTGGTAGCACTCAGTTTCTGGTATGTCCTATGCGTACTGAAAATTGGGTCGTTACAATTTGGTATCAGAGCAGTTCGTTCCCAATAGAGCCTGGGGAGTGGACTGACTATGCTTCATTGGATACTCTGCTTGTGTGTCTCATGCTGTTAGGGTATCTTCAAGATACATTTGGCATGAATGTCTATGAGTGCTCATTTTGGGAATGTTCGTACCTTACTTGAAATATTAAGACTGATCACCTTAATGTTGATTGTTTGGTGCGGATAGGACCTTAATGACTGCGAATAGACATAGTTTAATCGAGTTCCGAATGACGAATCGATGCGAGGCACAGCTATCCTCATAGCTGTTATGATCTCCATGGAGTATGACTCGGGTGCATCGCATTCCTTTGTTTCTTTAACTATTGCTCGTGAGTTGGGACTAGATTTCTCTGAGTTGAACTTTAATCTGATTGTCCATACACTTGCATCCCAAAATGCTTTGACCAGTTTAGTGTGCCTGCAAGTACCATTCACTATTAGGAACAGGACTTTTATACATGATCTAATCTGTTTGCCTCTATGTGGTTTAGAAGTTATTTTAGGATTAGATTTTGTGATCTAAGTATCATGTTTTCCTTGATTATTTTAAAAGAACTGCTGTTATTCCATTTGATAGTCTATGTACTAAACCATTTCTGTCCCACACCTTATATCTGAATTCTGTAAAAGTTACCTTAGGCGGGAGTGATTATGAGGGGTACGTTCTGTTAGTGGCTAGCTCGAATAACGGTGAACTAAGCTTAGAACGAATCCGTGTGGTGAAGGAATTTCCTGATGTTTTCCCGGACGACATACCTGAGTTTCCTCCTTAGTGAGAGATAGAATTCAGCATTAAACTAGTACCTGGAACCAGACCGATTTCCATAGCACCGTGCCGGATGTCACCACTGGAACTTGCAAAGTTGAAGAAGTAGTTGGATGAGCTACTTGGAAAGGAATTTATTCGTCCTAGTGCATCATCTTGGGGAGCTCCAGTATTGCTAGCAAAGAAGAAGGACGGTGGAATCAGACTTTGCGTAGATTACCGACAGCTAAATAAAGACACTATCAAGAACAAGTATCCACTTCAACGGATAGATGATTTGATGGATCAGTTGGAAGGTGCAACTGTGTTCTCGAAGATGGATTTGCGATCGAGCTATCACTAGATTCGAGTGAAAGAATCAGATATACCGAAGATTGTATTTAGAACTCGTTATGGTCACTATAAGTATACGGTTATGTCGTTTGGACTAACTAATGCTCCTACGATTTTCATGGATTACATGAATCGTATTTTCCGTCCGTACCTTGATCAGTTCATAGTAGTCTTCATAGATGATATTCTCATCTATTCGAAGACAGAAAGAGTGCATGAAGAGCATCTAAGGACTATATTGCAGACACTGAGGACTCGAAAGTTATATGATAAACTATCAAAGTGCAAATTCTAGACAGTGAAGGTGGATGGAGTTCCTGAAGGACTATGATTTTAAGTTAAGTTATCACCCAGGAAAAGCGAACGTGGTGGCAGACACTTTGAGCAGGAAGAATTTGAATATCTCTTGGATGATGATAAAGGAAGAAAAGTTATTCGCGGAATTTGAGGACCTTAAGTTGGCTATGACTGAGACGTCAAGTGGAGTCCGTTTGGCCTAATTGCATATAACACCAGATTTTAAGATTAGGATTCAGCAAGCACAAGCATAGGATTCAGAAATGATGACGATTGTGAGACAGATGAAAGTAGAGGAACCAGAAGCTGTAAGACTAGATCGTAGCAGCCTCTGGAGATACAAGAACAAAATTTGTGTGCCTAGCTCTGGAGATTTATGGAAAAGGATTCTTGCAGAAGCTCATCAAAGTATATTTTCTATGCATCCTGGAGTAACAAAGATGTATCAAGGATTTGAAACAAATATTCTGGTAGCCGGGCTTGAAGAAAGCGGTAGCTGATTATGTCTCAAAATGTTTAATCTGGCAGAAGGTGAAGGTGGAACACCAGAAACCGTCAGGAACCCTGCAACCCTTGGAAATACCATAAAGGAAATAGGAGCAGATCACTATGGATTTTGTCACGGGATTGCCAAGGACCTCAACAGGACATGATGCTATTTGGGTGATTGTGGACAGGTTAACAGAATCAACACATTTTCTTCCGATTCGAGTTGACTATACTTTAGAAAGGCTAGCACGAATATATATTCAAGAAAACATACGACTACATGGGATACCTTCGTAAATTTTCTCAGATCAAGTTTCGAGGTTTACTACTAGATTTTGGGGAGTTTTTCAGAAAGCGTTGGAAACAGAATTGCACACGAGTATAGCATACTATCCTCAGATAGACGGACAATCAGAGTGAACAATCCAGACATTGGAAGACATGTTAAGATCTTCTGTGATGGATAACCAGGGCAGTTGGGATAGGTATTTGCCATTGGTTGAGTTCGTCTACAACAACAGTTACCAACAAAGTATCGGGATGGCACCATATGAAGCTCTCTACGGAAGGAGATGTCAGACACCATTGTGTTGGAATGATGACAGAGAAGCTAGTGTCTTAGGTCCAGACTTAGTGTAAGAAACTACTGAGAAGATAAAGGGGATTCGCCAGAAGATCCAGACCGCACAGAGCCGTCAAAAGAGCTATGCCGATAATAGACGTAGACCCTTAGAGTTTAGTGAGGGAGATCATGTCTTTTTAGAAGTAACTTCGATTACTAGAATAGGTAGAGCCCTTAAGACTAAGAAGCTTAACCCACGATACATAGAACCTTTCCAAATACTTAAAAGAGTCGGTCTAGTAGCTTATCAAACAGCCCTTATTTATCAAACAGGCCTTCCTCCTTATTTATCAAACCTTCATGATGTTTTTTTTATGTCTCGCAACTTAAGAAATATGTTCCCGATGATAGTCACGTTTCACAACAAGAAACAGTACAGTTATAAAATGATTTGACATATCAAGCATCACCAGTTCAGATCGAAGAAAGAAGTGATAAGCAACTAAGAGGCAAGACTGTTCGCTTAGTCAAAGTAGCATGGGAACCAAGAGGAGAAGAAGAGCACACTTGGGAATTGGAAGATAAGATGAGAGCTGATTACTCACATCTATTCTCAGGTAACTGAAATTTTGAGGGCAAAATTTTCTTTTAGGAGGGTAGAATGTAACAACCCCGGTTTTCGAGAACGCGAATCTTTTCTAAAAGTACGGATTTCTCCAGAAGATCAGTAAGGGGAAAACCTTTGATATATCATCAAGTATCTCAATCCTCATTGTCATTATGTCATCTTTAAGTTATAACCTTTTCCGAGACAAGCTCGATAACGCGGTCACGAAGAACCTGGTTTTTGAACCGTATCGGTTAGAAGTTTTGACTTGGTTTTTTGTAAATAGTCTCAGTTTGATGAACCAGACTCGATTTATGAGAGAAGAGAGATAATAGGATGATATTATCATTATATTAGTATTAGAATATTCTTGAATAATATTATAAGGTTACCTGGTCAGTTTTAGTTAAAAACAGAAAATCGGTTTAACCGGGTTTACGGTTTACTGGTGCAGCTTAGCACCAACACTCTCTGATGAATTTAGCAATGCTAAGGCCTCATTATATATGTAATATTCTCATAATAAATATGTTACTAGTGTCATTTATGCTAGTAGCTCAGAAAATAATTTTTAGAGATGTTTTTACGAGTGTTCTGATACACCTAGTTTTAGTAGTTGTACACCAGAGATATTTTAATATTATTTTAATCCACCTACAAGCCAACCAATCACAACTCACCTTACATCCCCAAGACCTCCAAGGCTGTCTCATTTCATCATTTTGGCCGAAAATAACAAGAGAGAAAAGAGAGAAAACTTCATGAACACTTAATCATCAAAGCTTGATTTCTTCTGAACCAAAACTCAAATCAAAACTCCGATTTTACCAAAATGATCCTCTCTTCTTCCTCTACATAACCATGTGACTTATCAAGGCTGGAAATAAGGTGAGATGGCTGTCTCCCTCCCATTTCAATTCGGTTTTCAAGGAAAACCGTGCAAAACATGTGTTTTCTTGATGTTCTTCCTTAGGAATCATGCTTAACTTGACTTGAGGGCCAAGAAACATGAATTTTCAGCAAGTCTAAGGTGAGATATCTCTTCCTAACATACTGAGTGAGATTTGGTCAGTTGAGAGTTTTTGGATTTAAAGTTGTTCTTGATGTGATTTAGGAGGAAAAAGTGCTTAAGGACCACCTGAAAGTTTAACCGAATTAGGAGCAGCAAAACCAGGTAGGGTGTCAAAAAATTAATCTTGATTATTTGTGTTTGAGTTGTGTGAATTTTGTATAAATTGGCTGTGCTAAAAATTGGTTGCTTATATGATTGATTCTTGGTGAAAATTTTGTAAAATTTTGTTGAAATTTGATGAAATTCAAGCTTTAAAGTTCATGTTCTTAGGCAGCTGGAAAAACGAAACCCTAAGCTTAAATTGAGGTTCAATTTGTGTTGAAATCATGTAGAAAAGATGGGGTTTTAGTGGCTGCTAATTTATTATGAATTATGGTAAAAATCGGTTGCTGAAAAGACTGATAAATGGGTAAAAATAGAGAAAGAATCTGAAGAATTTATGAAGAACATGAAGAACACTTTGAGTGTGATGAAGAACAATGAAGAACACCTTTTTGATTCATGAAAGGGCAAGGAAGTAATTAATTTGGTGTTTGGGGGGTTATTTAGTAATTTCTGAAAGTTAGGGTGGTAAAAGTAGAAATATTAGAAATATCGGGTGGTAAAA
>NC_029785.2:82008303-82022643 GCF_000816755.2 Arachis ipaensis
AAAAATCGAAGAAAAAGTCTGTAAAGTTTTAATGACAGAAAAACAGACAGAGACTAGTGAACGGACTAGGGCAACATAGTTAGTCCTGGAATTGCGAATAGGGTTAGGTATTATATGAAAAGTTAAACTGTTTTAGTATAGGCTTAATGAACCTATACTTGGGACAGACTAACTATTCATACCGAAATTTACATAAGCTTTAAATACATACGTTAAACAGAGAAATCAGAGCAGAGTAAAGAAACACAGAGAACAGAGTAACCAGAGCAGAATAAAGGGATACAGAGAAAAGAGTAATCAGAGCAAAGCAAAAAGACAAAGAGAAAAGAGTAATGTGATAAAGAGAAATGGTTTGAATTAAGATGTTGTAAAAGTGAAAGATGTAAAGTTTGTACAGTATGATTGAACATAGAAAGAAAGAGGTACTGCATAAAAATGTGAAAATGATGATGAATAATGAGAATGATGATGAATGATGATAATGAGAATTATTATGTTATGATTTGTTGCTTGAGGCAACCCAAGAGATGTGTTTATTTATTTGATGCGTTAAGGCAACCCCAGATATACTTGTATGATCATCTACTGCAGTGAGGCAGTCAGATAGATAATGGTGTGATCACTGAGAACGCTTTCCTACGGTACAGATCCATATTTTATTTCTGTAAGGCAGAGGGGTTATTTCCTGCTACAGAAGTACCGTGACCACCTGTTCCATTTCTGTAGTGGTAGAGGGGTTATTTCTTATATACAGAAGGTGTGTCGGCATACATCCTTGCAGTGGCAGATGTGTTATTTCCTGCGTGTAGTGGACTCTGTGGTGGCAGAGGGGTTATTTCCTGTACACAGGGATATAGCCAATAGGAAAGCCTTATCCAGACAGAGGTTGCTGGATAACGTCGGGAGCGGGTTAGTAACCGACAAATGAGCTCATTACCTGCACTAGGGCTAGACATGCATCATACTTGGTTGCGCATTTCCTTTGTTATGTTTGTGGTATGAATGTATGCTTTCCTTGTTTGTTTTCCGTTCTCTGTGCTTGTGATATTTTCTTGTATTCTTCTGTTTGTGTTATGCTATCTGTTTTCTCTATCTTCTCTACTTATCTGTGTTTTCTAATTACTACTTCCTTGTATTCTGCTAATAGTCTGCTAAACAACATAGAATTAATGAATGTAACTAATAACCCCGACCCTACTAAGAACTCCCCAGTTCTTACCCTTTCTCTCTCCCTTTCCCCTTCAGATGGAAGTAAAAGTACCTTACCATAGTTCGCTAATGATCGTTCGCAAGAAGAGGATTCCGCTCTAGATAGTCTTCTGAGTCTAGGGTGAATATCGTTCTCTGATTATATGTAAATACTGTGAGACCAGCCAACGTCTGTACCCCTTTGTATGCGCACTTTAACCTAAATCCTGTGTACGAGATTCCTATTTTGTGGATACTTTATGAGGTACCAGAGAGACGTCCTGTGGAAAAGTCTGATCGTGCAGAGGAGTAGCAGATGATGTTCTATCTTTTGATGACGTTCCACCTGACTTGAGTTGTGAAGACTTAGAACGTACTTTCCCTCGCTTTAGTAGTTTAGAGGGACTAGGTGAGTATAGAGTCTAGGCTAGCCTAGGTGCCAGCTTAGGGACCTCTTGAACAGGTCAGGACCTGGGATGTTGTATGTATGTATATGTATATAGTTGTTATCTAGCTATACCTAGGGGTGTTCTAACTAAAGATCTATACTCTAATAAAGGCTAGATAACTAAATGTTGCTAGCTACTTGTGATGTATTTATGTGTGGTTGCTTATAACTGTTTTATTTGTTATCAGCTGTGAGTTGATTATGAATGAATCCGTCTATTAATCCAAATATTTTCAAAAAAAAAGTACCTCGCTAACTAACTACGCTTTTAACAACGAATCAGGCTCATATAATAAATGATAGATAATATATAGGATGACAAATTGGTAGCACTCAGTTTCTGGTATGTCCTAGGCGTACTGAAAATTGGGTCCCTACACTCAGTGCACATATTCATCAAAAATTAAACCAAAATTTAAGCAAGAAGCAACCCAATCAACATCAAGCAAACTCTTGCAACTTATTTAATTACAAACAACTAAATCAAATCTAATATAATTACTAAAACAAAAATGAGATGCAATGAAAACTAAGTAAAACAAGTAGAAAAACATGGAAAAAGCAACATAGGGAGGGATGGAGGGGGTGGAAGTGTGTTAGGGCTTAATTTAAAGTGCAATAAAAATTTTGCCCAAAATAGCACTTGTGCGCACACGCAGACATGTGTGCGTACGCACACTGGGTGAAAAATGGAAGGTGAGCGGATGCACAAGGATATGTGAACGCTCTGAACAAAGAGGGGATTAAGCAGTGTGTGTACGCACAGGCGGGTGCATACGCACAGAAGACTCTCTCTTTTTTTTTTTGCAAAACGGATCATGCGTGGGTGCGCACAAAAGTGTGCGTATGCACGAGGACAAAAATGAGTTCGGGTTCATACGCATAGGGCGTGCGAGCACTCCTAGCAGAGGGAGTGCAGGTGGGTGTGCGTACGCACAAGGTAGTGCATACGCACAAGGTAGTGCATATGCACAAGGTAGTGCGTACACATAAAGTCCGCAAAAAGAAGGTTGCGTGCGTACGCACAAGGGTGGCGCATGCACAAAGTGCAAAACAAAGGGAGATGCGCGCGCACAAGGCGTGCGAGCGCTCCCAACAGAGGGCATACAGGCTGGTGTGAGTATGCACAGGTGGGTGCGCACGCACAAGACGCAAATTTTAGTGATTGTGTGCATACGCACAGTGGTGTGCGCACGCACGGTGCTGTGTTTTTTCCAAAAAATTTTCTTCGAATTCTAAGGCACTAAGCCTTACCTCAACAAAAGCTCAACCCCAAAACATCCAAAAACCCACAAATTCATGATCCATACAGAAATTAACCAAACAAATCTCAAAATTAGACTAATTCTAAGCTAACTAAAATAAGCAAAATGTAACAAAGTCAAATTATAATAAAAAAGGGAAGGAAAGAACAATGTTACCATGGTGGGGTGTCTCCCACCAAGTACTTTGGTATATTGTCCTTAAGTTGGACTTATGGAGAGCTCTAATCAAGGAGTTTCCAAGCTTTGATTGTACCAATCTTTGATGAGGATTCCAACAAGCTATGAGCTCCCAAAATTAACCTTCCACACAGACAAAACCAAGAAAACAAACAAAAAGCAAGATATTCACATATTAACATATTCATAATAGCGAATAATATAACACCATTGCAATTCCCCGGCAACGGCGCCAAAAATTTGATGGAGAGGATTTTGTGCCACTTCGGAATTTAGACAAAATAGAATTCCTTCCGTTCCAAGTATAGTCCAAACCGGCAATGGATCCTCTCAATCAAAGTTTAAAAATAAGAATTGTCACAATTCAAAGTAAATATAAACCGGGAGTTTTAAGTCCCGGGTTGTCTTCCCTAGGAGTTGCAATGAAATGCTAAATTATTGGCTATGGGAGATTTGGAGGTTTTGATTATAAGAGGCAAGAAATTAAAATGGCAAGTAATTAAATGGAAAGCAAGTAAAGGCAATAAAAATGGAAATTAAATGGTAAAAAGAGCTCTTGGCAAGAATTGGGGAATTAAGGATTCCTATCCTAGTTATGGACCACAACATGGTAATTGTATAGAATTAATCCCAATTAGTCAATCCTAACATCGATAATTAGTCAAAAGGGTATAATTGATTTTAATCCACAAGTCCTACACAACTCTATTAATGGAAGACTTAGAGTTAGTGGAAACTAAATCAACTAACAATCCTCATACAATATAGAATGGACATCCACCAGTCAAGATCACCCAATTACCCAATTTTCCAACCAAGAGTGTGAAAAACTAGGCAAAAATCTAACCAAGTATTTTATCAAACACTTGGAAGGTATAAAAGAGAAGCATGGTAAAATAATAAGGGATAATAAAATCTACAACTACCAATTGCAAGAAAACAATAATAACAAATAAATTAAACAATAAGAAACATAAAACATGAATTGTATTAATTAAAATTAAAAGTAACAAAGTGTCATAAACATAAAAGAACAAAATAAAGGAAATAACAAGTAGAATTAAAGAACATGAGTGCAAGAACAATAAATGAAAAGGAAAACTAAATGAAAACAAGAATTAAACCTAAATCTAAGAGAGATATAACCTAATCTACCCTAATTATAGAGAGAAGGGAGAGCTTCTCTCTCTAGGATATGACCTAAAGCATGTTTCTAATCTACCCTAATTGCTCTCCCCTTGACATGGAGTGATGCCCCCTTTGATATAGCACTCAATCAGCTTTAGAAAGTCCAAAACTGGGCTCTGGAGGCCTAGAAATCGCCCCCATCGTTTTCCTTTAAGTGAGTCACGTGTGCTGATTCGTGCGTACGCACAGATGTGTGCATACGCACACGTGCTGAATTTTTCTCTTGTCCGTATGCACAGAATATTATGCATACACGCACATGGCTGTGTGTTCTTCCTTTACTCTTTTCATGTTTTCTCCCTATTGCATGCTTCTCCTCCACTCTCATGAAGCCATTCCAACCTATTATACCTGAAATCACTCATTGATGAACGGATTTTTGCTAGTAAAGAATTTCTCAATAAATTCCTGTTGCAAGTATAGTTTCTAAACCAACTATAATCTTTTCATACAAAAATATGGTTGTCACTAAAACAAACCCAATAAAATTAAATCGAAGTATTTAAATCTCGGGTCATCTCTCAAGGAATTGCAGGGAGGTGTACTTATAATTGGTTATGAAAAAGTATCTTTTTGGGTTTTTGAAAGGTTGAACAAGAAATGTAAATGATAAGAAAATAAACTAATAATTAAGAAAGCTCTTGGCAAGGTATGAGAATTAGAAGTCCTATCCTAGCTATCCTTATCAATTGTGACATCAATTGTTCATTGTTCCCACTTAGTTAACCTCTAACTATGAAGGAAAGTCAAGTGGATGAATCAATTTGATTCCTCAAGTCCTAGTCAACTCCTAAGGAAAGACTAACTTTAGAGGGATCCAAATCAACTAGCAACTTGAAATTATCAATCAACAAAGGAGTTTGATAACTCAAGAGTCTCCAATTACTCAACCAAATCCAAGAGGAGAGAAATCTACACTAAAATCCAATCAAGCATTCTATCAAACACTTGGAAGCTATAACATAAAAACATAGAAAACTAACAAGGAATATAAAATCCAAATGACCAATTGCAAATATCAATGACTAACAAATAATAGAAGAAGCAATAAATATGAAATACCTCAAATTGCATTAAATAGAGAATCAAATCTAACATGAGAATTCGTAAACTAAATTGGCAACATAGAGTAATCAACAAGGGAAATAAATAAACTAGAATGCTAGAAGAAATAAAAGTAGAAGAAAAACTAATTAAACTAAGATAGAAATATGAAGTTGGAAATAGCTAAACCTAAGAATCCTAAAACCTAGAGAGAGGAGAGAGCCTCTCTCTAGAAAAACTACATCCAAAAATTAAAATTATGTGAATGAAAGTTGTATGAATGAATGAATGATTCTCCCATTCTGCAGCCTCTAATCTGTGTTTTCTAGGCTAAAAACTGGGTCCAAAACTAGCCCAAAATTGCCCCTAGCGTTTTCTGCAATTTTTGCACGTGGCGCACGTCACGCGTACGCGTCGCCACGCATACGCGTCGATGAACTTTTGCAAGGTCACGCGTACGCTTGATGAACGCGTGCGCATCGCTTAACTACATGGCAACTATGGAAAATTACATATTATTTTGAAGCCCCGGATGTTAGCTTTCCAACGTAACTGAAACCGCCTCATTTGAATCTCTGTAGCTTAAGTTATGATCGATTTAGTACGAAGAGATCAGGCTTGACAACTTAGCAAATCCTTCAATTTCTTGTATTCCTTCCACGTTTGCATACTTCCTTTCCATCCTCTAAGCCATTCCTGCCCTATAAACCCTGAAAGCACTTAACACACATATCACGGCATCGAATGGTAATAAGAGAGGATTAATAATTAGCAATTTAAGGCCAAAGAAGCATGTTTTCAATCATAGCACAAAATTAGGAAGGGAAATGTAAAACATGCAAATTATATGAATAAGTGTAAGTTTAGTGGATAAAATCCACTCAATTAAGCATAAAATGTACCACAAAACAGTGGTGCATCAAATCTCGCCACACTTAAATATTAGCATGTCCTCATGCTAAACTCAAGAGAAGCTATAAAGGAGTGAAGAGGAATGGTAAAACTTATGAAATGCAACCTATCTATATGATCGTAACTAAATGCAAAAATAAATACTTCTAACTGCTTGGTTAAAAGTAAACAAATTCTCCATGACAAATATAAATCATATTCCACTAATTCAAATCAAACAATTAAAGGCAAGTAAACTTGTAAGAAGATGGCTCATGAAAGCAGGGAACACAGAATCGAGCATTGAACCCTCACTGGAAGTGTATATGCACTCTAATCTCTCAGGTGTGTAAGGTCAGTCACTCTACTCTTCTCTAGTCATACTTTCTAAAATCTTGTTCTTCATCTAACCAATCAACAAATATCTAGTGCACGAATGCAAACATCATGATGTCTTTTCAAGGTTGTAATGGGGCTAAGGTAAGGGTGAGGATATATGTATGGCTAAGTGGGCTATAATATGAATCTTTGACTAACCTAAGTTCTCACCAATCACATACACACACTCTATATAGTCTTAAAATCAAGCCCAGCTATCCATAATCTCACTTTTGTATATTTCACCTACTCATGTATCAGAGTTTTCTTCTATTTTATCACATATGCACTGATCCTTTTATTAAACTTTACTTTGGGATAATTTTATCCCTTATTTATTTATTTATTTATTTATTTAGAAACATGAAAGCAAACATAACATTTCAATGCATATGATTTTTCTGGTTTCACATGAGAAAGCACCCAAATTCCCAATATCTTGTCAATAAAACTCAACACTTTCTCATCAACCCAAGTTCCCACAATTCCCCACACTTAATTGATACACAATCTCTATCTTAAGCTAACCAAAGATTCAAATGAGGTAATTAATTATTTTTCTGCTTAAGGCTAGTGATGTGATAAGATATAGAACAAATGGGGGTAAAAAGGCTCAAAGTGGCAAACAAAGGTAATTGAAGTGGTAGGCTATTTGGGATAAGTGAGCTAATAACAAATGATGGCCTCAATCATATGTATGCATGCAAATACACTAAACAATAGACATATAGAATGGAACAAACTATAGATTACAATCATACGGAAGAAAACACACAAGAATAAAATATTATAGTTAAATAATGTAACCATATAATTAAACTCAAAATCTCACAGGTTGTGTGTTCTTAGCTATAATTCATGTTCCGAATTACAATCTTCAAACAAGTTTAGCACAAAAATTTTTTAATTTAAATTAGTGAAATGCTATAAAAAGGGTCTTGAAAAAGAACTTATCATTCCAACCAAGTAGTGGTAGAAGAATATGCACAAAATCAAGCAAACATGCAGTCAAACATGCAAATGTAACAACTAATTTAACAAGGAAAATTAAACATTGGTATTGAAATAGGAAATAACTAACCCATGAAAGTCGGTATCGACATCCCCACACTTAAAGATTTTACTGTCCTCGGTGCATGCTAAGATATTCAAGTGGACAGGCTGCTACAACTAATGCTTATGTCCAAAGATTGTGCAGATGGATTTCTCTGTTGTCCCATTGAGAAGCTCTTCCTTTCCCTTCTCGGTGGGCATCCTGAAATAAGAGGAAAAAGAAGAAAAGTAACCCAAAAATAAAGATAAGAAAACAAATAAAGTATTGGTGGGTTAATGCCAAATAATGAGGGTTTCAACTACATGGTAGCTACAACATGCAAGTGAGAAAACAATAGAAGCAAATGGCATATCAATAGTGCAAAAATTGCAACAATGGAGAAGAGATAGTAGGTATGAAAGACAGTATAAATTCATGTCAATGCAAAAGGAATACAGGTATCATAAAATATTGGCATTGACAAATAAATAATATCACCCAACAGTGTAAAACAAGTCACTAAGCACCAAAATAATGCAAGAAAAGATGCAATAGTTGAATAAGAACATTCAACACCGAAGAAAATGTATCAGATTTAGAAAAGAAAAAGAAAACATGCACAAAATTAAAATGCAATGAGTGAAGGTATGCAAATGCAATAAGGAAAATAGAATGAAAGAGAGTAAGGGTGAGAGGTTAAAGAAATGAAGAAGAAGAAAGTAAGAAAGGAGGAGAAAAGAAGGAGAAAGGATGGAAGAAAGGAGAAGGGAATGAAAAACGGGACGCGACGCGTACGCGTGCATCACGCATAAGCGTGAAAACTTAATTAGCCATGCGACGCGTACGTGTCGCCCACACGTACGCGTGGGTGGCCAAACATGAACACTAACACATGAGCGTCAGTCACGCGTATGCGTGACTACTCGTGCGATTCCAGCGCCATGGCATCACAACTCTCTGTTCAAGCACCCTTTTACGCCGATTGGCAAGACCACACGTACGCATCACTGATGCTTACGCGTGGATTGGCGAATACGTAGAGGACGCGTACGCGTGAGGCACGCGTACGCGTGGCGTGCGCCACGCACCCCTCCCGCGCATCTCCATCGCAACTCTCTGCTCATTTGCGGATACACATATGACGTGTGCGCGTTGTAGATGCTTGCGCGTCGATCCCCTTTTTTTTTATGCAGAATGCAGGTGATTATGCAGAATTTTATATATGAACATTGATAAAAATAAAACAAAACTAATAGTAAAAAGTGACGATCATACCATGGTGTGTTGTCTCTCACCTAACACTTTTAGTTATTGTCCTTAAGTTGGACATTTAGTGGGCTCCTTGTCATGGTAGCTTGTGCTTGAACTCATCTTGAAACTGCCACCAATGCTTGGACTTCCAATAAGCTCTATCTATTCCAAGTAAATTCCCCAAGCTTTGATGGAGTTTTTCGCAAGCTTTGAGCTCCCAAAATTGATCCTCTTGTATGCCCGGATCCCAAATCTCGTTTCTACACTCGTCTTGAAGTGGATCACTATTGTCCCAACTGGGTGGCAAGTAGTCCAAATTCTCAATGTAATACCAAACTCTGCTCTTAGATCCAACCAAATGTTCACTAGATCAACCTTTTCATCTAGTTCTTGAAGTATCAACCTTGATGAGCCTTGATTTGCAACTCCAACTACTAAACATCCTTCTCTTACGCTTAATGCCACAAAGCCTCCTAAGTTGGCCATCCGTTTCAAGAATACCATATTCAAGTGGGACAGTAAATCGAATAGAGTTAAGTGTTACCCTCTCAAATGAAGGAGTAGATGGCCACCTAGGTAGAGAAGTCTCCAACATTTTTGACAAAGCGTACTCAACTCCCGTCCATCCTTTTCAAAGGACTTCCACCTTTTGAGAAGATTCTTCACCTTCGAGTTCTTCCTCACCAAGTTCATCAAACTCTTCTCCGTCACTCACATCATAACCATGAGGTTGAGAAAAATCTACCTCAATGTTGCTTTTAATTTTATCGGGAGAAGGTTCTTCAATTTCATCACCAAGGAAACTTGCTTCTTGATCTATCCCATCCAAGTCATCATAGGGAATATGCCATGGAGGTTATGCACTAGCCTTCTTGACATCAATTTCAATCTTCTTGGAGGAATACTCTACAAGTCCAAATTCCCATGGAGGTTTGGCATCTCCTAAGTCTTCAACCACTTCTTCCTCTTCAACTATTACGGCTTCCTCCACTTGTTCCTATACAAAATCACATTCCTCATTGTCTACTGGAGTTTCTAGTGTCTCCTTCATGCTTCACTCTTCTATTGATTCTCCACATGCAGCCATGGGAGTTACTTGAGTGTCCAAATGTTAGGAAGCTAATCGATTTACTACCTCGGTCAAGGTAGCCGTGAATTATAGTACTTCCCTTTTCATCTCTCTTTGCCCTTAAAGAAGAACACCAAGAGTGTCACGCATTGAAGATTAAGGTGAATATGAGGGCTCATTACTTGGGAGGAAAGGTTCATGATAAGAGGGTGGTTCATCATAATAAGGATGTGGTGGTTCATCATTTTCCATCTTTTTCACTTGTTGCACAACACATTTCGGTTCCTTATTCTCAAGTTGAGATTCTTTAGCCATAAGAGCTTCGTGTGCTCTTTGGCATACCACTCGCTCCAATTGTTGAATGGTTGCTTAAAATCGATCCATTGTTTCCTTGAGATGATCCTTTGATTCTTGTTCCGCTCGGATTGCATGATTAGGATCATATGGCTCTTGGGTTGATGGATATGGACATGGTGTATATGGAGGTGGTAGTTCTTGGGAGTAATTTTGTTGGAATTGGAATGGTTCTATGTATGGTTCATATGGCTCATAGGGTGGTTGATATGGTGGATATAGGTTAGGATCATATGAGGGTGTTTGGTAGTAGGGGGCTTGTGAGTATGGTGGTTTAAAGCTATGTTGAGGAGGGGATTCATTAGCATATGGTGGGGCTTGTTGGTAACTACAAGGGGGTCCACCATATCTATTGTCTTGGTATGCACCCTGGAATGGCTCTTGATCATAGTAATTTGATGGAGGTGGATTGTCACGAAAAGGTCCACCATAACCATTATCTTGGGGTGCATCGTAAAATGGTTGTTGCTCATGGCACATTGGAGGGGGTTGTTGCCGAAAGGATTGATCAAATCCTTGTGGCTCCACCCATCTTTGATTGCTCCAACCTTGACGCATGTTCTCATTATAGCTTCCATCCCTTACAACATAATTGTGACCAAACTCATAGCCAAAGGGGTGAGAATTCATAGTAGCAAGTAAAAACAAAAACTAATAAAAATTAATGAAAATAAACTCCTAAAACTAGAAACACTAACAAAGAAACGAAAAAGCAAAATTATTCACAATATTCACATTAACCAATAATAAGGCACATGTTTGCAATTCCCCGGCAACGGCGCCATTTTGATGAACGAATTTTTGCTAGTAAAGAATTTCTCAATAAATTCCCGTTGCAAGTATAGTTTCTAAACCAACAATAATCCTTTCATACAAAAATTTGGTTGTCACTAAAACAAACACAATAAAATTAAACTGAAGTATTTAAACCTCAGGTTGTCTCTCAAGGAATTGCAGGGATGTGTACTTATAATTGGTTATGGAAAAGTATCTTTTTGGGATTTTGAAAGGTTGAACAAGGAATGTAAATGATAAAAAAATAAACTAATAATTAAGAAAGCTCTTGGCAAGGTATGAGAATTAGAAGTCCTATCCTTGCTATCCTTATCAATTGTGACATCAATTGTCCATTGCTCCCACTTAGTTAACCTCTAACTATGAAGGAAAGTCAAGTGAATGAATCAATTTGATTCCTCATGTCCTAGTTAACTCCTAAGGAAAGACTAGCTTTAGAGGGATCCAAATCAACTAGCAACTTTCAATTATCAATCATCAAAGGAGTTTGATAACTCAAGAGTCTCCAATTACTCAACCAAAGCCAAGAGGAGAGAAATCTACACTAAAATCCAATCAAGTATTCTATCAAACACTTGGAAGGCATAACATGAAAACATAGAAAACTAACAAGGAATATAGAATCCAAATTACCAATTACAAATCCAACATGAGAATTCGTAAACTAAATTAACAACATAGAGTAATCAACAAGGGAAATAAATAAACTAGAATGCTAGAACAAATAAAAGTAGAAGAGAAACTAAATTAAACTACGATGGAAATCTGAAGTTGGAAATAGCTAAATCTAAGAATCTTCAAACCTAGAGAGAGGAGAGAGCCTCTCTCTAGAAAAACTACATCTAAAAACTAAAATTATGTGAATGAAAGTTGTATGAATGAATGAATGATTTCCCCACTCTGTAGCCTCTAATCTGTGTTTTCTGGGGCAAAAACTAGGTCCAAAACCAGCCCAAAATCGCCCCCAGCATTTTCTGCAATTTCTGCATGTGGCGCACGTCACGCGTACACGTCGCTCACGCGTACGCATCGCTGAACTTTTGCAAGGTCACGCGTATGCGTGATGCACGCGTGCGCGTCTCTTAACTGCATGGCAACTACGACAAATTGCATATCATTTTAAAGCCCCAGATGTTATCTTTCCAACGCAACTGAAACCGCCTCATTTGGATCTCTATAGCTCAAGTTATGATCAATTTAGTACGAAGAGGTCAGGCTTGACAACTTAGCAAATCCTTCAATTACTTGTATTCCTTCCACTTTTGCATGCTCTCTTTCAATCCTCTAAGTCATTCCTGCCTTATAAACCCTGAAAGCACTTAACACACATATTACGACATCGAATGGTAATAAGAGAGGATTAATAATTAGCAATTTAAGGCCAAAGAAGCATGTTTTTAATCATAGCACAAAATTAGGAAGGAAAATGTAAAACATGCGAATTATATGAATAAGTGTGAATTTAGTGGATAAAATCCACTCAATTAAGCATAAAATATACCACAAAATAGTGGTGCATCACTCATCAAAACCATCAAGGCATCCAATGCAATGAAAGTGGAATAAAATTGGTTAAATTAAGTACAAAATATTATGTTTTTACAATTAAGCTCAATTTAGGGATGAAACACAAAAGTATGCTATTTAAGAGAATAAATGTGAGTTTATGTGATGAAATTCATTCAAATCAAGCCAAAATATATCGTCAAATATGGACTCATCAGACGTCATAAGGTCAATGGAGTAGTCGGGATAGAGGGCGATGAGTGAGAAGTCCCTAGAGTACCGGTGGAAACTCTCCCTCTACCATGACCACGAGACTGACTCGTGACACCTTTGCCACCTGTCATCATGTTTGCAAAAAGAATACCAATTAACACTAATCAGCATATATACAACACAAATCCTTCAACATTTATATTATTTCTAAAAAAATTGACATAATCTCCCTTAGAATTGGACATATATCCACCTTTATAGTTTCCACATATCCAACTAATCTCAATCCAAAACATCAGTCAAAACTCAATTAAATTCATAACATTTCTAACAGAATATATTAACTTGTTTTTACTATCTTCATTTATAAGGGTATCATATATATTGATATTTAAATCTCAAAGAATGTCATTATATGTAACATTAATCAATATATATTTATTTGAAAATATAGAAAATTAAGTTAAATTTCACCAATATTTAAAAAATGAGTGTTATTTGTTGCCTTAAAATAAATGATTTCTTCAATCATTATAAATATGAATTAGAATAATCCTAAAAATAATGCACTTATATTGACATAGTAAAACACAAATGACACATAGAGGCATATAATTATTAACTAAAACACAAATGACACATAGAGGCATATAATTGAACACTTGGTGTGCAAAAGCATCAAACAACAAGAAATAGCACAACCAAGACTTTCTTCAACATCAATTCACACAAATTAGCATCAATGACACAACAATCAGTAGCTCATTGCAGAAATTTAGCAAAAAATCAACCAATCCAGTCCAAACAAATTCAAATTTAAATACAAGAAACATACAACATGTTGAACTATATATAAACTAACAACAATTCTAATAAAAAAAAATCCTAATACTAATCTAAATCATCTAACCAGCAGAAAATAATGATAACCAATTCTACTTACTAACTAGAAATTAACATATAACTAAACCCTAAATTAACTAAAACAGAGAAAAAGAGTGATCATGGAACCTGAGCTTTGAATAGAGTAAGAAGAATTCAAGGGAGGGAGATGCAGTGGCAGCAACAGCCGCTGCTAGTCGAGTGCCACGGCAGTCCTAGAGGAAGCTCTAACGGCGCTGGGAGTCGTGGAAAGTCACCAAAAATTGGGAAACAGGGACTCTGTTCTACTGCGATGAAGGTTCGGTATGGGAGAGTGGCAGGGGCGAGCTAGAGGAAGAGAGCTGTTGCACAAGTGGTCATCGTCGGTGTTAAGGTTGCTGACGGTGAGACGAATAGAGAGGGAGAGAAGGTTTCGCGGCTGACGTTGGATTGCGAAAGAGAGAGAATGAACGAAGGGACTAATTTCGGTGAGGGGGAGAAGAGGCAGCCAAAGGGGGCGGCGTAACGGCGCTGGAAAGTCACCAAAAATTGGGAAACAGGGACTCTGTTCTACTGCGATGAAGGTTCGGTATGGGAGAGTGGCAGGGGCGAGCTAGAGGAAGAGAGCTGTTGCACAAGTGGTCATCGTCGGTGTTAAGGTTGCTAAGGTTGCTGACGG
>NC_029785.2:82024044-82025595 GCF_000816755.2 Arachis ipaensis
GAGTGGTGGGGAGAGGGTTAGAGAAAGAGTTGGAAAAGAGAGGGTTGAAAGAGAGAGGGGGATTCAAAGTGAAAGGGGAGAGGGTTCACGCCTTCAATTTTAGGGCTAGTTACCATTGGATTTACTGGCGGATAAATCCAACGGTAATATTTTGCGGGTGACCAAACACTGCATCACACTAAATTGAGTTACTGTCGGATTTATCCCCCAATAAATCCGACGGTTACTAATCCGTGCAAAGTTTTCTATTTTCCCTTAAATTATTACTAGCGGCTTCACCGTCAGAATAGCGAATCCAATAGTAAAAGTTTGACACGACGAATTAGTTTCTATTTTCGTTTGTAAATCCGACGGCAACACGCGATGCTAAATCCGCCGGTAAATCCAACGGTACTCAACACTTCTCTTGTAGTGAACCCAAAACGTCCTATTAGTAAAACCTCCACTAGGCAACGCTGATAGAAATCTATATGCTACTTGGCTAACTTCCTTTAAACCGATTACCCATGTTGCTCAAGATGACTTTCTTAAGCGCATCTAGAGAATCAATACGAAAATTGTCCAGCATCATAGGTGAATTGCACTCAAATATTATTTTGTCATCACCGTTTCTAATTATCTCATTGGGATAAACTACTACAAAAAAAACTGATTACTAGCCGATTTTTTGGGGAAAAAGTAGAAGAAGAATAGATAAAATTAAGATGGATGTCGTGTATGTGATGAATATTGAGTCAAGATGTTATTTATATAGACATTTTTTGTTACGTATCTAGGGTGCAGACACCCCTATTTATTTAAGCATGTATCTCAGGTATAGTGTCTCTATACTGTTTATAGCTGTATCTCAGATACAGTATCCAAAAATTACTTATGGCTGTATCCCAAGTATATTGCACCTGATTTATGCATGTTTGGGTAGTTGTTTATATCCCGGGTGCACTTGTAAAATTTTTTTTAATTGCTTTTATCCAGGATACAGAGTATTCGAGTTGTGTTTTTGTTGGTTTTGATGCCTCTGTATCCAAGATATGTAAGGTATACACAAATTGATAAATACGCTTTAAATTACTTATATAAAAATAATTATTTTTATCAATATAGTGTTATACTACATCAGTGCATTAAAATTAAGTTTTTTAGAAAGCGATAATGAATCAGAATGATTTAAATGAACACAAAAATAAAAATGATAAGGCCAGCAATCAATTGGGTTCAACCTTGTTCTGCACCCATCTCGTGATTGCTAGCAAAGTAGCAAGGAATTGGATTTTCCCATTGTTGATTACTCGCTAAGCCATTTCATGGCTGCCATTACGTTTTTTTCTTGGACACGATGGATACCCTAAATCAATTTTGCATGGGCTCCTCTTGAGTTGGGCTTGCTTATTTTTGTAATGCTTCTCTTCTATGCGTATTTTGAAAATCAAAACTTTTTGCATACGAGAAAATCTAGGAAACTAACTCCTAAACCAGCTAATTCTAAACAACTCTAATTAAAATTATTAATTTTACATTTTTTTAATTTAAAATTTAAATAATCAATATTAA
>NC_029785.2:82026467-82032364 GCF_000816755.2 Arachis ipaensis
ATTATCACGTCTTCTCTTCTTCCCTATCGTTGACCTCTGTGATCGCGCCCCAGCCACATGGAGTTGTTGTCGTGCGCCATGTCTTCTTTCCTTTTTTATTGCAGACCTCCACAAAAGAAACATCTATATAAAATACAAAAGAAACATTTGCTATCTTATAATAGAAAAGATTGGTTTGTCCATATAAAAACACTTAAATGTATTTCAAAAAAGGGAAGAGGATGAGATAGTAGTCGTAACACCCTAACTTTTAGCACCACATGATGGTACTAAAGGTTTAGGCGTTACTTACCTCTAACCTTTTTTATTTTATGCTATTTTTATTTAATATTGAGCTTTCGTGAATACGAATCGGAATTTTAATCAAGAAAACAAAAGGTCTTTACTTTAAACCTTTTAATCAGAAAAACATATATATACACATAGCAATATTTACAAAGACTTATTCCAAAATTCTCGATTACAAGTTCTACCCCTCTCAAAATCAAAGACAATAAATGGCGAGGGAAAAGTTTAAGACTAAACCAAATACAAAATTTACGGATACATATATATATAAAGCTCTGACGTTCAGTCGCAGCTCCGTGCCAAGGATTCCTGTACCTGTTGCTAAAAGAAAAATTTATAGGGGGCGAGAACGTTGTCATCGCATGTTCTCAGTAGGAAAAGTGAATGCTTCAAGATTAGGGAAATAATTTGCAAATAATTACTTTATAACTTTAAAATAATTACCATTAGAATTCTTCAAAACTTACTTTAAAGACTTTAGTTAGTTCTTTTCAAATTATATTACTTTAAACAAATCTCAATTATGTCACTTAGTGATTAAGTAGAGTAATCAGCCCTCGACTATCTTAATTCTTGACACATATAGGAACCATCAAGCACAAGCACACACGCAACACAAAGAAACAAATAATTCACACATGAATCAAACACAAGGAATTCACAAATAACATAGCACAGAACACAGGAACATTCAAGTAATTCACGCAATGCATATGATGAATGCCTTTCCTATGCAAGCCATGAGCTCACGCGTCGGTTGTCTACCCGCAACCCAACGTTACTCGGGGCGAACTCCGAATATGGTTTCTTTACCGTGTCATTCAGGCACAATTATCATCATGGGTATGTCAGTTAGGATATCTTGGCATCACGGTAGAAACAGGCTATCAGTTAGGCCAACATTTTCGCATTAGCAACCTTAGGCTATTAGTTAGGCAGGCACTTTCGCATTAGAAATTTGTCACAAAGGCCCATTTAATCAAACAATATGCTATCAGTTAGGCGAATATTCCCGCATTGCCAACCTTTGGCTATCAGTCAGGCGGGCACTTCTGCATTAATACTTTGGCACAAGGCCTATTCAATCATACACTTTTCATGATTCATTCTCCGTTTCAATTATCTCTTTCATACATGACTTCTCATTTTCTTTCTCTTTATTATGCCTCTATGTCACCAACTACATATATACACCTCCGCATCACCTACATTATTAAACGTATCTCCATATCACTACTTAATTATAGATACATCCGCATCACCAAATAATCAATCACTCTTACCACCACATCACCTCATAGGTAAACATTCATTCTTAGCATCAAAACCTTTAATTTCTAAATACCCAGACTTCTTTAACTTTCAATCAAGATAAAAGTCACTTTCTTAATAAACCAAACTCAATTTCTAACTTAAAACAAAATCTTTTCTCAATAGATTGAACTTAAAATATTATACTTTTTTTTAATAAATCGAAATCAATTAATATGATTCTTAAATCAAATTTTCTTTTAAATAACACTTCAAACAAGCCTCGGAGTTTTATAAAAATTTCTACATCATTTCCTCTAAAATCTGGACTTTGTCACCCTTCAAGGTCCCTACCAAACCATCTTTAATTCTCAAAAAAATCACTTCCCATAAATTAATTTATTTAATACAAAACCCTTTTTCTCAATTATGAGCAAATATGTAAACCAAAAGTTTTTCTAAAATAGAGTTATTTTCTTAAAATAAGCTTGTAAATGAGGTTTCCAAAATAAAATTATTTTTTCATATATTTTTACAAGAATCCGGATAGAACCTCCCATTAAAATTCGACTTCACCACCCTTAGGACTCCCTCACTTTTATAATTTCTCAACAGTTTACCAGCCTTTCATCAACACTTAATCACCATCATACTAACACTAGAATCATTTACCATTCACTTCCACAATCAAACATTCCAGCACCAATCAAAGTTTCAATTCAAACTCAATTCATAAAATTCAATTTATATTTTAATTTAACAATCAACATTAAATTTATCAACATTCACAAAACACGTATAAATCATTTGCAATTATTCAATAAGTTTTTTGTCATTCTTAAATAAAAAATTTTTAATTTTAAAATAAAACCCCCTATTTTCGTACGAAATTAAAATCAACAACAATTTCGGAGAAATTTTCTGACCGAAATGCTGAAGAAGGAAATGTCAGAAATTATCTATGCCTCTTAAAATTTCAATTCATTGAATTTAAGAGAAAGAAGAGTTAGACCACCATCAATTTTTATCGGACAAAAGTAATACCAACATATAGAAAAAAAAGATACGAACATTTTTATTACATTAAATTTTTTAATGGGTTACGAATTTCAAAAAATCGAGCACAAAGGCTCGGAGATGCCATGGAATCACGGCTTCTCACTCACGGCATTCTCTCTTTCTTTCTTTTGTTTTGGGTTCAATGGGATAAAGAAACCAGATGAAGCAAGATGATAATTAGTGGTGATGAATGAATAAAGGGGGTACGTGTCATTGCTTATATATATGTAAAGGAAACATGTGTAATGTTTATATATATATGTCATACATAATAGCCACGTTTGGCTTCCTTTATCTTTCCTTTGGTTTCCTTAATGGCTTCGGCCTTAAGTGAAACCAAATAATAATAATATAATATTGATAATATAGTAATAATAACAATGATAATATAATAATAATAATAGTAAAAATAATAATAATTATAATAATAATAATTTTTTTGTATTTTATTTATTTTTTTAAATATTTATTGTAATAAAAATAATTCAAAAATTTTAATAAATTTTAAACTCAAAGTATTATAAAATTTAATTTAATTATTTTTAGAAAAAATAATTTTTTTAAATAAAATAATAAATTATGAATAACTCATTATTTAATTTTTAAAAATTCAGGTTGTTATAGTGGTCACACGTTGTAGAGGCAGCGACAGAGGAGATCGGTAACACTGTGCGCAGAGGAGCAAGCACGATGCGAATGATGACTGGCCACGGTGCTTCGTCGCACGGTGTGGCATAATGGGTTGATGGGCAGCCTCCTCTTCTGACGGGTACGGGCAACAATGGGGCTTAGGAATGCGGCACGACGTGGGGAGGGAGGAGGTGTGACGCGTTGCTCAGTCGGACAGCGCGGAGTGGTTCGTCGGCTGCGGCGGCGCGATGCTTCTTCGTTGTCAAGAATGGATAGTGCAGAGAGTAGAGCTGTGAAGGTGCAGCGCGGGGGGGGGGGCGCTGTGAAAAGTGGAGGTGGGGAAAAAGAAGAAAGATGAATTAGTGTAAGAAAGGATAAACGGGAGAATGTTTTTTTTATTGTGTTGGGCTTTCAGATTCAGCCCAATAAGAATTGATAGGAATCGGCAAGACCCTTATTGGTTACATAGCGAAATTGTTTCATATTTATTTCAGTAAGAAGGTCTTAAAATTCTGTTTAAAATTTTTCTTCTAATTTGTTATGCTGAAAATTCTGAAACTATATTCTTTTTTTTAGGAATTTAAAAGAGAGATTCTAAAACCTGACCTTACGTCTGATTCCGAAACAGTCAGCCATAGCCATCTGTCGACTCTTGTATCTATCGAAGATGGAGTCATTATTGTATGCCAATTACGGAAAAAAAATGCATTTGTTTCTCCTGTTGCAAAATTGCTTGGATTAGAGAAGAACAAGATTGAGAATTGGGATTCCCTCCTTGTTCTTCCAACATTCTTTTTTGCCCAATTAAAGCTTCCAATGTAACACATGCACACTTTCCATCACTCTAACATTGCATTCTTATTGGGTGATAGTGAATCCTGGGAGCTCCACTGCCACAACAGGAAGCTGCAGATATCAGAGCCTAACTTCATCCCTCCACCACCGATATCTACTTCCGATTCTTATTTCATCGCAAATATTAGAGGCAAAATTTACTTGTTTGCACATGTGCACACAGAAGGTTTTTGGGTTCTTGAATTCGGGAGCTAGCATTCCTTGTCGGCTCACTCACTTTCTCCTGTTATTCCAACACAACTCTATTATAAAATTGATTCTCCTTGGTGTCAATGATTCATTTTTGATGACAAACTTTTCATGCTTGCATTATATCTACCTGGACAAGAAGAAATAGTTGTCTGTGACCCCCAAGGTAACGTCTGGGAGAAAGTGGAGGACAAAGACACCTACTCGCGGTTAAGTCCAATTGATTTTCGATCAATTATGACTATCTCAGTTCCAGATGTACGCAACAATTGCAGTGTTGCACTTGTATTTGAGGTGGAGAAAATTGGTGAGATTGTTGTAAAATTCAAACTACATGCTCTGCTACTAGATGACGAAACTAACTTTGTCCGTTGCCGTCAATCGTGTATATAAATTAATAAATAATTAACTAATAAGTTAATCATGAGCCAAGGGGATTAGAAAATTAAATTTTATGATCTAGAGAAGTAAAAATATTTAAAATACGAATTAAAATACTAATTTTAAAGATTTTGGTCTAAAGTTGGTCCAACGGACTAAAACGAGAGAACTAAACCCAAGTGGACCCAAGCCCACTCACATAATCCATATATAAGATTGGCATTCAGCCTTCTCCCCCTTCCAAAATTTCATTTTACGCTAAAAAGGAGGAGGTGAGCCAAGAACCCCAAACCCTTCTTACTTTCAATTTCAATCTTCCATAACTTTTAATCTGGAGCTCCGATTGACGAGTCATTTGTGGCCACGTGTTCGTCTCGGAACCCCCTTCAATTTTATTTGAACAATTAGTAAGAATCTCTGAATTTCTTGCCCAGTTCTCTATTCTTTTCATTTCACATTTTTGGTTTGGGTATTGAGAGATTTTCATAATTTTGGTAGTTTAGGTGCAATCTAGCATTAGGTGATTGTTAGGTTTCACCCCAATCATCAGTGGATAAGGTAAGAAAATTCTGAATCCCTGCGGTTTATTTCATTAGAAACCCTAGTATTGATATGATGAAATTGTATGAAAATTAGATTGAATACATGTGAATTAAAGTTAAAGTGGTGAATTTGAGTACTTGGAATAAAGTTTTGGTGGCTGAAATTTATTGGATTTGATGGGAATTAATCTTGGAAGCTTGAATTGTGGTGGTTTTGAGCTTGAAGAAAAATCGGCTAAGGTATAATTTAAGTTTCATTTAAATACCATATAATTACTACAACAACATAGATTATTTTTTAGGGTTATATGTGTAAAAAAAATTAAAATTCTTCAAAAAATAATTTTTGACACTATTTTAACTATGAAAATATGTTAATAAAAATTTTGTCAAAAATAGTATTTTTAACATATAAGTAATTGTGAAAAAAGCTTAATTTTATTTTGATAAATATTAGCTGTCAAAAATAATATTAAAAAAATTTGAGAATATATTTTTTTGATACTTATTAACCGTCAAAAATACTATTTATTTTGACACTTATTGACCATAAAAAATTCTCAACAAAAAATTTTTACAATTATTAACAGTGAAATATACTATATGATAGACATTTTTTGACATTTTTTTACCATAAAAAAATTCAATCATATTTTTTTAACATTTTTTATTATAAAAATTAAAGTTTCAATTATTATTGAT
>NC_029785.2:82042438-82101662 GCF_000816755.2 Arachis ipaensis
CTTTCTTTAAATGACGCTATCCCGAGAAGGACACATAAAGGCGAGCCGTAATGGCCTCATCTTCGGCAGGCTCCTCTGGTTTTTTTTTCGGTTATTTCTCTGAGTTTTTTATATATATATATATATATATATATATATGAGCCTAAATTAAAAGAGTGTGTTAGTTATAAAATTAGTTAAGTTTACTGAAGTAATATATCACTACGTTTTGTCATCATTTTGTGTGTCACTACAACAACATAGAATATTTTTTAGGGTTATATGTGTCAAAAAAAATTAAAATTCGTCAAAAAAATAATTTTTGACATTATTTTAACTATGAAAATATGTTAATAAAAATTTTGTCAAACATAGTATTTTTAACCTATAAGTAATTGTGAAAAAAGTTTAATTTTATTTTGATAAATATTGGCCGTAAAAAATAATATTAGAAAAATTTGAGAATATATTTTTTTATACTTATTAACCGTCAAAAGTACTATTTATTTTGACAGTTATTGACCTTAAAAAATTCTCAATAAAAAATTTTTACAATTATTAACCGTGAAATATACTATATCATAGTCATAGACATTTTTTGACAATTTTTATCATAAAAAAAATTCAATCGTATTTTTTTGGACATTCATTACTATAAAAGTTAAAGTTTCACTTATTATTGATTTTTTAAATAAAAATGACTACAACAATAGACAACATAAAAGTTCTACCACTATGACATGAATATCCTTTCACTTTATCATATATAATCATCGTATAAAATCAAACAAGATCTTTGCAATTTTGATCATTGATCATGATTCAAAACTAGTACCAATAGCATTCCTTATGTAGCATTTAACAAGTATATCAACAACAATTAACATCAAGTACCAGAACCAATACTCAATATCATAATATCATATTAATGTTCTTTTTTGTATAGTACTATGTGAATCACACTCATAAACTCATCAAAGTCTTGAGCCATTAATCAAGTGAAGTAATATTGTTATTACTTTGAATTATAGGCAACCTTTTATCCAATAGTTGCTCAAGTATTTCTGCCATATGATCTACCTTTTTTTTCAAATCTTCCACCTCTATTTTAGAGTCTGTATTTTTTTCCTACACATTGAAGCTTTGTTTGGAGATAAAAAAATATGAATGATCTAAGATTCCATGACTGTGTAGGTGTCACACCAGCCCCATAACCACGAACTTGTCCATGTTGTTCAAGTTCAAATACTTTCACCATCACCTCATGTTCATTCATCTCTAATATTCCTTCATTTACTTGAGAGGATAATTTCTTAAATAAATCCTAAAAGGGATTAAATCAACCTAATAAAATCAATAAGAATATATGTAAACATGAATACAAAATAGTTACTATAAAAATTAATGCCTAATTAATCCAATTTCTTCCTTGCATAACAAAACTAAATTAATGCCTAATTAGAATGACACAACAAAGGCTTATCATAATAAATAATATCTGCATTAAACAAGTTTTATGTAAATATCCTAATATAAAAATCCAAAAATTTCAAAATGATTATAGAAGTCTCGGGCTTCTAAATGTTATTTATTAAAGTTTGACTTAATAGTTAACTAATCACTAAAACATGAAATATTAAACTAAGAATGAAACAAACACAACTTTTCAAGACTTTCACAACAAAATCTGAAGCAGAAACAGCTCCTAATATACTAGTACCTCCAACAAAGCACAACTAATTTTTTAATAATTTTATCTTTTGTAGAACTTATTTAAACAATTACACAAGCTATCAAAGAAGGAAGAAATCATTTTGAGAAGTTATCAAAGTAATAAACAAACCTCACAACATGTGATAACATATCTTACAAGTTTTTCTTGAGTTTCTTCATTGCAAGCTTGTCCATTAGCACGGGTATGTGTAAGCTCCTAAAGATAAAGATGGTCAATTTCTTGTCATGTTTGCTCAAACTGTAGCCACAAATAACATATCTTATAAATATAGCAACTAATAAATATCTTCAAATTAAGTTTATAAATTAGTACAATTTAGATACTGCCTGCTCCCTTAGCACTAGTGGTATGGATAATGCTATTTGCAGCTCGACTCATCTTGTTTTATTGACTTATTTTCTAATAATTAACAAAATATGTCATAACATGTGATAAAAGAGGCTAGTTAAATTTAAGTCAATTAACAATTATTATGTCATGTGAAGCATAAACCTACCAGCCTTCATCAATCCAAAGATTCACAAGGTAATCCCAATGGTATATTAGCTCGAGCAATTTCAGGTTTATTATAAGGTTTAAAAATACCGTTTTTTAGTAGATGTCGATAACTCTGATAAGAAGAATTCATTTGAGCCCATACTAAATGCTTTCAACCTTCAACTTTGAAGTATGTCTTAAAAGAACATAACATATACTATTAGTTTGAGTTTATAGACATAAAAATAAATAAAAAACAAGTGAAAACATAATAAGGAGAACCTGAATATTACCAAAACTAGATCAAACATCTTTATTTTATTTTCTATTTTGATATCAACCCATTCTTTAACCTTTAGTGGTGCATTCTTCACATCACGAACTAAAATAGTACATCTTGATTTGAACAACTTTGCATTTGGACCAACTGGCCTATTCGTTCTCCAGTTTATGTTAAGTATTTTTTCAGCTGGTAACTTTGCTAACTCAAGATTGCGTGTAGTTTCTATCACTTTTTTTTTAGGTGCAACAAAATCTGTTTAAATCAGTGAGATAATAGGACCAATATGTTATTTTTTCAAACATATATTAGTCTTTAATAAATCAGAAATTAAGTCCAAGTTGGCATAACATGTTAAATTCTATTCTATCTATTGTTCAATACATAGGATTCATTTAGACAACTAGTGGAGAAAATACAAAGAAAACAGTGGATTTTACTTTAAAAATTTACTAATTTCACCAACCAATTCTCACTAATCACAATCCTAATCTTCTAAGGAAGTGATTGAACTGTTTATATAGCAGCAGCACACAATTGCCTAATAATATTTATTTAGAGGACAAAAGAATAACTAGCATAAAAAAAAGGACAAAAGAAGCATACATTATACATAGACTAGATGACATAAGTGGGGTCCCTAGCTAGTCCGATATATAATAATATACTAGTATATAAGACTCACCTCTGCAACTTATATTATTAATCTTATAGATAGAACTACAAGATTTGATTTGATGAATAGGAACAAGCTCGGTTATTTGCACACAACCGACAAGGGCATGTTGGTCCCCTCTCTCTCTCTCTCTCTCTCTCTCTCTATCACACCCTACGCTGCACTACATGCGCACACTCCTGACCCATGGCCCATGGCCCCTCCTTCAGTTTTTAATTCCTATCATTCTCTTCTCTTCTATTCTCTTCTCACACTTCATTACCCTTTAAATCTATATAGTATAGCACTAATATTTTTTTATTGTAGTCACTAGCTTCAAAGTTTATGGTATAGTACTAATATTTTTTATGTACATATTTACTTCATCGGCCTTAATTTTCTTAGAAAAAGAAGATATACAAATAAAATTAGTCATGCTATTAATATTTTTATGTCAGAAAACTATATCTACCTCATAATAAATATCCAAAGGAGACTAATAAAATTAAAGAATACTAAAGAATATACCATATTCGAATTCTTCTTCATGCACTTTATCATTATTAGAAAGGAAGTCAAATGTCCTTCTAACTTATGAGTGACTTGATGAACTTAATTTTTTTCCATGCACTCCATCATTATTAGAAAGGGAGTCAAATGTCCTTCTAACTTGTGAGTGACTTGATGAACTTGATTTTTTTTTGATGCACTCCATCATTATTAGAAAGAAAATCAACTTGTTGTAAGTGACTTAATGGAGCTAAATTTCTTCTAGATATAAGACTCTGAATATCTTTTTTTCTTCTAGCAACAACATTATTAACAATCTTTAAGGTCTTTGGCTAAATCAACAAATCATATTCATTATTAAAACCAACACCAGCACATAGAAAAGATTTCAATAAAAATATTAAATAGAAACATTAAAATCCTAAAAACATAATTGCAATTAATTTCTATTAAAAAAGGTTTCAAGTTAAAAACGAAAATCTATCTATTACTCTATTTATTCATCAAACATATCATCAGCCACTTCCTCCTCCTCCTCTTCTAAAAGCATACTAAAATAGTCATGTGGTGTTACTTTTACAACACATTGCCAATTGGAGTTACAAATATCTTCAACATAGAATACTTGCTCAGATTGACATGCCATAACAAATACTTCTTTTGTCTTCAAAGTGCAACCTTTATTTACCAGGGTGACACCGTATTCATCTACTTTCACTCCTCTACCATAATTGTTCACATCCCACCATAAGCATTTAAACATTAAAACTTTGTTATCATTCGTATATGATAACTCCACAATATCCTCAATGACTCCATAATACTCTTTTTCACAATTTAGCTTCACCATAACTCCACTACTTTGAGTTCTTCTATGATTCTCACAATCTTTTGTGTAAAAGATAAAACCGTTTGCTTTGTATCCTTTATAGCATATGGCTTCTCTTGTTGGACCTCTTGCTAAACATAGAAGTTGATAGGTTACTTGTTTATCTTTATCGTTGTACAAAGATGTAACCTAATTTGAGAAAAAAAAGATATAGTTAAAAAAAATTCTTACATGACTTTAAAAAGTAGTATGTAACATGATTAAAAAGTAGTATGTAATATTTCATCCATATTTCAGACTTACATGAATTTCAAACCAATCTGAAAATTCTTGATCATATCATTTTTGAACATTTCTTGGGTTCTCTATTTCCAATATTTCTTTATGTTTGCTGCATTTATAAATGCCAATAAATTTCAAGCAATGCCTCTAAAATAAAAGCTAAATATTATCTAAACACAACTATGCTTACCATATGAAAGAAGTAACTTGATCATAGTTCTTCAAAATATAAAGATGAGATTGCTTTATTTCTTCTAGACCCAATTTTCTTGTCACTCTACAATTTTTTGTGTGTCTTCCATTTTGCTAGAAAATCGGTAATACTTTATCCTTGTTTCAACTTTATAGCCATGAGTTATTGTACCATCCCAATTTCTTCCAACTCGAATATGCTTTGTTTCATTACCATTAAGGTATCTTGAGCAAAATAATAAGCATTCATTTGCAAGATATCCTTCAGCAATTGAACCTTCTGGATAAACTCGATTACATACATAAGCTTTTAAGCTACGTAAATACCTTTGTTCAAAAAGGGACAATATCTAAGTAAAGGAATTTATTGAATATTTTATCTAAAAATTATATGATAAAATAATATTTACCTCTCAATAGGGTACATCCATCGATAATGGACCGATCCTGCAATCTTCGCCTCAGTTGCCAAATGGATAGGTAAATGGATCATGACATCAAAAAATGAAGGCGGAAATATCATTTCCAACTTGAAAAGTGTGATAATGATTTGTTCTTCAATATTTTCAAGATTTTTCACTGTTAGAACTTTTTAGCACAACTCCTTGAAAAAACTACAAAGTCCTATTAATGCACTACACACATCATGTGATAAGAAAAGACCCCGTAAAACTAGCTGAAGGAAGCACTCTAGAAGAACATGACAATCATGAGTCTTTAAGCCATAAATATTTTTCTCTTTTAGGTTAATACATTGATGATTGGATTTTTGACGGTTTAGAATTCACAAATGAATTATCGTTGCAAGTATAGTTTCTAAACCAATATTAATCCTTTCATACAAAAATTTGTTTGTCACTAAAACAAACCCCTAAATTTATAAACCGAAGTATTGAACCTCGGGTCGTTCTCCCTAGGAATTGCGATAAAGTGTCTTGTTATTGGTTATGAGGTATGTCTTGGGATTTTTGAGATAAGAGACATGAAATGCAAATAGCAAGGAAATTAAACTAACAACTAACAATGCTCATGACAAAGAACGAGAATTAGAAGTCCTATCCTAGTTATCCTCCTCAATTGTGACCACAATTATCCATTGCTATCACTTAGTTAACCTCTAACCATGGAGGAAAGTCAAGTGGGTGAATTAACTTGATTCCACAAGTCCTAGCTAACTCCCAAGGGAAAGACTAGCTTTAATGGTATACAAATCAATTAGTAACTTCTAATTATCAATCAACAAAGGAATTAAATAACTCAAGCATCACTAATTACACCACCTAAGCCAAGAGGAGAAAATTCTATACTAAAATCTAACCAAGTATTTCATCAAACACTTGGAAGGCACAAAAGAAAAGCAAAGTAAATTGACAACTAGAATGAAATCTAACAACAATTATTACAAGGATTTAACAACAACAATCAAAAGAACCACAATTATTATGAATTACCTCTAATTGAATTGAAAGAGAATAGAGGAATCATGAATGTAACAACAAAGAATTAAGAAGAAGAAGTAGAAGAAAGCATGAATTGAAACCTAGATCTAAGAACTAAACCTAATCTTAATCCTAATTTTAGAGATAAGAGAGAGCTTCTCTCTCTAGAAACTAACTCTAAACTAACTCTAAACTAATCCTAATGTGTATGTATGAGCTAAAGATGCCAATTCCCTTCAATCCTTGGACCTTTAAAGCATTTTGGCACCGAAATTGGTTGCAAACTGGGACCCACAGCTTCTCAGAATTCGCTGGTCATATTTTCAACTAAAAATCACGTGTAGGCACCGATGCGTACGCGTACAGCACGCGTGCGCGTCTCTTGAGGTTTTCGCGATCCACGCGTGCGCGTACAGTGCGCGTGCGCGTGGATGAATATATCCAAATCTTTGGCTTTTCCATGATTGCTCCACTTTGCATGCTTTCCTCTTCACTCCTTTGATCCATTCCTAACCTTTTCAATCTGAAATCACTAACAAACATATCAAGGCATCTAGTAGAATCAAAGGTGAATTAAAATTAACAATTAAGAGCCTAAAAAGCATGTTTCCATATTTAAGCACAAATTAGGAGACAATCATGAAACCATGCTATTTCATTGAATAAATGTGGGTAAAAGGTGATAAAATTCCCTAAAATCAGTTCAAGATAAACCCTACAAATGGTGTTTATCAACCTCCCCACACTTAAACTAAGCATGTCCTCATGCTTAAACCAATAAAGGACAAAGGGTATCAACATTTATTCAATGAAATCTAAATAAATGCAATCTACCTATATGTAACTTACATAAATGCAATTGCTTGGTCAAAATAAATCAATTTCCAAGAAAACTAATACAAGCACAAGGGCCAAAGGTGTTAGCACCTATGCCAAACTACAATTGAATTGAGCTATTAAATATTTTTACAAACTTGCATGAAAAGTGATGATCATAAGTGAAAACATGTAATTGAGCATCAAACCCTCACCGGATATGTTTGCACTCTATTCGCTCAAGTGTTTAGGGTTGATTCATTCAATTCTCTCCTAATCATGCTTTCTAAGATTTTTTTTCATCTAACAATCAATATTTATTCCATGTATGCATACAAGTATCATGAGGTCTTTTCTTTAGGTTGTAACGGGGCTAAGGTCAAGGTAGGATACATATTTGGTCAAGTGGACTTGAGATTTGAATCTTTGATAAGCTTAGACTTCCCACCTAATATATGACATCCTATACAATTCAAACTAACCTAACTACCCATTTTTCACATTTTCATATACTCATGCATTTCCTTTTCATTTCGCAACACATATGCATTGATCTTTATTGAACTTTACTTTGGGGCATTTGGTCCCCTTTTTATTTCTTTTCCTTTTCTTTTTCTTTCTCTTTTTTTTCCATATTATTTTTTTCTTTTCTTTTCTTTTTCTCATTTTTTTCTTTCTTTTAAACTATATACAAGAACATCAATGTATAAGGTCTAACATTTGATTAATACATGAGCATGTACCCAATTCCCAATATTTTCAACAAAAATATAAAACTACCCTTTTATTCACCCAATGTCCCATGTTTTCCCATACTTGAATGACACACACTCACTATCCTAAGCTAATCAAAGATCCAAATAAAGGACATTTATTATTTTTCGCTTCAAAGCTTGTAATGTGCTAAAATTAAGAAGAAGTGGGTTAATCGTAGGCTCAAATTAGGTGCCTTTTGGAACACACATTAGCATAAAAAGTGATGTCACAAAAGAAGCATGCACTTCACCTATTCTAGTGTGCTTGAGATGCTTTAAGTAAACTTGTAAGGTAAAACAAGCATTAAAGAAGCATGAGAGCATTCAAGCCAAAAACATATGGATGCTTATGATCATGAAACACAATGCATTAAGATAAATGCACAACATCCATCAAGAAATTGCCTAATCGAGGAAAACGATTCCAATTACCTGTTGGCTAGCTACAACATGCAATTCAAGAAGAGATACAAGTTCAAAGGCAATTCTCATCACTTGGTATTCTCAAAAAGGTAAGCATGAAGAACTCAAAACCAAGTAGCAAAAGATAACCTCAATCAAGGAATCCAACAATGAATATCCAAAAACAATTATGCTAAGATAGCATGCAATTAGTAATTGATAAACCCCGATTTCGTGGTTTATCTTGTGCTTATTTTAGGGGATTTTATCACCTTTTCCCACATTTATTCAATGAAATAGCATGATTTTGTAATTCTCCCTTAAATTGTGCTTAAGTGTAAAAACATGCTTTTTAGGCCCTTAAATTGGTGATTTTAACTCATTTAATTCCATTCGATGCCTTGATGTGTTTGTTGAGTGATTTCAGGTTCATAAGGCAAGTATTGGATGGAAGAAATGAGGAGAAAAGCATACAAAGTAGAGAATGCATGAGGAAACGAAAAATTGGGAACGCATCGATGGGTGCACACGCGTACAAGGCGTGCACGCGCAGAAGTGATTTCACATAGAGACGCGCACGCGTATATACCACGTACGCGCGGATGAAGAAACAGCCAATCGACGCGCACGCGCACATGGCACGTACACGCCGATACCAGTACGTGACTCACTTAAAGGCAAAATGCTGGGGGTGATTTCTGAGCTGCCCAGGCCCAATTCCAACTTGTTTCTGAGTGTATTTCATGCATAATTGAAGTCCAAGCAAAGGGAGAGCAATTGTTTGAAGTGCTAGCATCATGTAGAGTAGTTTCTAGAGAGAGAAGCTCCCTATTCTCTCTAGAATAAGCTAGGTTAGGTTAATCTCTTCTAGATCTAGGTTCAATCTTATGTTTTCATCTTATTTCCTTTATGAATAATTGCTTCTACTCTTTTATTCTCATGGTTTGTAGTGTTAATTTCCCTCTTTGATCTCTTTTGTGATGATGAACTCATGTTGGATTTGGTTTACATTTAATGCAAATGGATGTTGATGTTCCTTTCATTGATGAATTAAGTTGTTGATTTACTCTCCTTGCAATTGGTAGTTGTTAGATATTATTATTCTTGCATATTTACCATGCTTTCCTTTATTACCCACCAAGTGTTTGACAAAATACTTGGTTGGGCTTTAGAGTAGACTTTGAGCATTCTTGGCTTGGAAAGAGTAATTAGGCAATCTTAAGTCATGAAAACCCAACCTATGTTGGTGATGTAGAATTGTTAGTTAATATCATTTCCATTGACTCTAATCTTTTGCTAATCCAATTAGTGAGTTGATTAGGACATTTGGATTGAGATTAGCTAGTCTTGTTAGACTTTCTCTCATGGAAGATAACCTATATTTTCTTCCATCATTGGGGATGACGTAATAAGATAAATTCTTGTTAATTATTGTTATTAGTGACTAGGATGGAAAGCCTATGATCTCAATCCTTGCCATGAATGTCTCTCTTTATTAATTACTTTATTTAATTGCTCTCTTTACTTTTCTTGTCATTTATTTTGTCGCCCCTTTTATCAACCAAACCCCCTTGTTCCTTCATAGCCAATAATTGACTACGTCATTGCAATTCCTCGTGAGATGACCCGGAGTCTAAATACTTCGGTTAATTCTTATTTGGGATTTGTTATTTGTGACAAAACCATATTTTAATTTTATGTGAGTGTTGTTTGTTGGTCTGGAGCTATGCTCACAACGAAGTAATTCCTTTCTATAAGAGAAAAATCTAGACCGACAACAATTCTTATGTCAGTAGTAAGCAGCAATATATGGTAAACAAAATCTAGAATCCAACACTTAAAATGAAAAAAAGAAAAGGAGGATGAAAACTAAACTAAGTAACTAACTAACTAACCTAACTTAACTAAAAGGAGTGGTTATAGATGGTGTTTGGAAGTATTGGATGAGGGGTAGGAGAAGGGAAGAAGAAAGGAGAAGGAAAGAAATGGAAAAAGGAGAAGAAAAGAAGTGTAGTGAAGGAAGGGCATCCGCGCGTACGCATGCATGGCGCGCACGCGGATGGTGGTGTAATGGACGCGATGTGTACGTGTACATGGCGTGTCCGCGTCGATGGCTTATTTCGAGAGTGACGCGTACGCATCATATACGCGTACACGTGAGCTGGTTTGTGCCTCAGGCATAATGCTGGCGCAGTGTAGGCGCAACTCTCAGGAAAATAACTGGGAGGTGAAATCTTGCAATCCACGCGTACGCGTACCTGGCACGTGCACGTGGAGGGCAAAAATTCTTGATGCACGCATACGCATGCAGTGTACGTACGCGTGGATGGTGCTCTGTTTTTCAAAATTTTCTATGTTTTTGCACTAATCCAAGCATTCCAAATCTCCAAACAGCTACCAAAACACCATAAAACCTTATTCAACATACCAAACTACTAAATAAACTCAACAAACTAATCAAAACATGAATTTAAACTAATTCTACCAACATTTACAAAAGAAAAAATGAAAAGATGTTACCATGGTGGGGTGTTTCCCACCTAGAACTTTTGTTTATTGTCCTTAAGTTGGACTTATGGGGAGCTCCTCTCAAGGTGGCTTGTGCTTAAAGCTATCCTTGAACATCCACCAATTCTTGAGTCTCCAACAAGCTCCATTCTTCATTTTTAATATCTTCAAGATTTGATGGCATTCTTCACAAACCATGAGCTTCCAAATTTGATTTTTCTTGTGCGATCCAAGATCCCACACTTTATTTTGATACCCGTCCTTAAATTGGTCATCATTGTTCAATCCGGGTGACATGACCTTAGAATTCTCAAAGAAGCTTCCAAACAACTTCCTAGACTCATACAATTTGGTTCTCCACCAATCATTACTATACAACTTTGATCATGCAACCATCATGAACTTAGAGTGATGTTTCCAACCACTACACAACTCTCGTCTACTTTTAATTCTACAAAGAGCTCTAAGTTGACCATCATTTTTAATCAAACCATATTCAAGTGAGAAAGTAAAGCTTTGGGATAAGAATTTTACCCACTTGAATGTTGTATAGGATGGTGCCTTAGGAAGGGGTGGTCCCAATGATCTTGCAAGCTCCACTCCTTTGTGCTCTACCTTGACTATCCCCACCTCTTCGCAATGGGAAAGGATTCAATTGTAGATAGAAATTCTTCCATGATTGAATCCATCTCTTGATAAACCTCTTCCAAGTCTCCAACGACGATATGCCTTGGAGGTTGCGCACCCTCCTCAACATCAATATCAAGCTTCATGGAAGAGTGCTCCATGATGCTACATTCCCATGGACTTTCAACATCTCCTAAATCTTCAACCACTTCTTCCTTTTCTTCAACAATCATGGCTTCCTCTAGTTGCTCCAATACAAAATAACATCCCTCATTTCCCACCGGAGTTTCCAATCTCTCCTTCATGCTATGCTTTTCGATTGACTCTTCACATGTGGCTATGGAAGTACCTTGAGTGTTCAAGCATTGGTAGGCTAAAGTATGCACTACCTTGGTCAAGTTAGTCACAAACTCTAGGGTGTTCCTTTGCATATCCGCTTGGTCTTGAAGTAGCGAGGTGAGAGAATCATCTATTGGGGCTTGCAGTGGATAAAAGGGTTCATTATTTTGGAGAAAAGTTTCATAGTAGGAAGGTGGTTCTTCTTGGTAAGGGTATAGAAATGGTGAGTATTGAGGTGGTTCATGATAGTAATCTTGATAGGGTTATGGTGGTTCTAAAGGTTCTTGCTCATAATGGTCATGAGGATATGGTATGGGTGATTGGTCATATGAAGGATATGGATCATAGGAAGGTGCTTGGTGAAAAAAGGCATGTGAGTATGGTTGAGGTTCATATTGAGGATAAGAGTCATAGGCAGATGATAGTGGTAATTGATTGTCATAGAAGGATTCACCATAACCATTGAATTGACATGCATTAGGATGGTGATTGTACCTATACGTATCCGGAGGTTGTTGCCAATAGGAGTGATCGATTCCTTGAGGCTCCTCCCATCTTTGATGGTTCCATCCTTGATGCATGTGGCCGTTGAAGTTCACATTTCCTACAACACAATTAGAACCAAACTCATAGCCAAGAGGGTGAGAACTCAAGATCGCAAAGACAAAAATGAAAAGCACAAAAACAAGGACTAGCTACTAAATTAAACAAGCAAACTATTCACAATATTCACATATGTTCAATGACCAATAACATAACACCATTGCAATTCTCTGGTAATGGCGCCATTTTGATGATTGAATTTTTGACGGTTTAGAATTCACAAATGAATTCTCGTTGCAAGTATAGTTTCTAAACCAACATTAATCCTTTCATACAAAAATTTGTTTGTCACTAAAACGAACGCCTAAATTTATAAACCGAAGTATTGAACCTCGGGTCGTTCTCCGTAAGAATTGCGATAAAGTGTCTTGTTATAGGTTATGAGGTATGTTTTGGGGTTTTTGAGATAAGAGACATGAAATGTAAATGGTAAGGAAATTAAACTAACAACTAACAAAGCTCTTGACAAGGAATGAGAATTAGAAGTTCTATCCTAGTTATCCTCTTCAATTGTGACCACAATTGTCCATTGCTACCACTTAGTTAACCTCTAACCATGGAGGAAAGTCAAGTGGATGAATTAACTTGATTCCACAAGTCCTAGCCAAATCCCGAGGGAAAGACTAGCTTTAGTGGTATCCAAATCAATTAGCAACTTCTAATTATCAATCAACAAAGGAATTAGATAACTCAAGCGTCACTAATTACTCCACCTAAGCTACGAGGAGAAAATTCTATACTAAAATCCAACCAAGCATTTCATCAAACACTTGGAAGGCACAAAAGAAAAACATAGTAAATTGACAACTAGAATGAAATATAACAACAATTATTACAAGGAATTAACAACAACAATCAAAAGAAGCACAATTATTATGAATTACCTCTAATTGAATTGAAAGAGAATAGAAGGAACGAAAATAGATCTACAACAAGGCATAGAAACAAAATAGAAGAGATTACAACAAAAGAATAGAGAAATCATGAATGTAACAACAAAGAATTAAGAAGAAGAAGTAGAAGAAAGCATGAATTGAAACCTAGATCTAAGAACTAAACCTAATCCTAATCCTAATTCTAGAGAGAAGAGAGAGCTTCTCTCTCTAGAAACTAACTCTAAACTAACTCTAAACTAATTATAATGTGTATGTATGAGCTAAAGATGCCAATTCCCTTCAATCCTTGGACCTTTAAAGCATTTTGGCGCCAACGTTGGTTGCAAACTGGGCCCTACAGCTTCTCAGAATTCGCTGGTCACGTTTTCAATTAAAAATCACGTGTAGGCACCGATGCATACGCGTACTGCATGCGTGCGCATCCCTTGAGGTTTTCGCGATCCACGCGTGTGCATACAGTGCGCGTGCGCGTGGATGAATATATCCAAATCTTTGGCTTTTCCATGATTGCTCCACTTCGCATGCTTTCCTCTTCACTCCTTTGATCCATTCCTAGCATTTTCAATCTGAAATCACTAACAAACATATCAAGGCATCTAGTGGAATCAAAGGTGAATTAAAATTAACAATTAAGAGCCTAAAAAGCATGTTTCCATATTTAAGCACAAATTAGGAGACAATCATGAAACCATGCTATTTCCTTGAATAAATGTGGATAAAAGGTGATAAAATCCCCTAAAATCAATATAAGATAAACCCTACAAATGGGGTTTATCATACATCTCCTAATATTTGAAGAATATCCATCTGGTACTTTGACATTTTTGCAAAAATTCACACAAACTCCTCCTTTCTTTATTATTCAATTTATAAATAGCATCAGGTAATGACAACACCTTTTCTCCCTCTCTAATAGGATACAAATCTTTCTTTATGCCTAACTCTTCCATATCCAAATGAAAATTTAAACTGTCTTTTGTTTTTCCTAGAATATCCATCAATGTCCCAAGAACACTGTCACATACATTCTTTTCTATGTGCATGACATCTAAATTATGACACAACAATAAAGTCCTCTAATATGGCAATACAAAGAAGATGCTTTTTTCAACCATGGATTGAAACTTCCCATTTCTTTTCCTGCTACACTTTTCTTCCTTTTTTTTAATTTCTTTATGATTACTAACCACTAAACCTTCTAAGTTAAAAACTTGTTGAAGAATATCATCACCAGAGAGTTGCTTGGGAAGACGCCTAAGTTCTTTTGTGCCATCAAACAATTCTTTTTCACGTTGCCATCTATGTCTAATTGGCAAGAAGCGTCGATGACATAGGAAGCAAAATTTCTTTCCATTAGTAATAAACTTACATTGAGTCTTAAATTACAAGTGGGACAACGAAGTGTCCATCTTGTATTTCATCCAGATAGATCTCTATATGCTAGAAAGTCATTTACCGTTCATAATATAGCTGCACGTATTTTAAATTTTTTTTATATGCATCAAAGGTATCAACTCCTACATTCCATAATTCTTTTAATTCTTCAATTAAAGGCTTTAGATATATATCTATTGCCTTTCCTGGAGATTTTAATCCCGGTATAAGCAATGATAACATTAGATAAGGATCCTTCATACATTTCCATGGTGGCAAGTTATATGGTATACGTACCATAGGCCAAACACTATATTTAGTACTCATATTCCCAAACAGATTAAACCCATCACTTGCTAATCCAAGCCTTACATTTCTAGGTTCATCAGAAAAGGACTCATGTAACTCATTAAATGATTTCCATGCTTCTAAGTCAGCTGGGTGACATAAATACCCATCATCAATTCAATTTGCATTATGCCATCTCATATCAAATTCTATCTTCATTGACATATATAACCTTTTAAGCCTTGGTGTTATTCAAAAGTAACGAAGAACTTTTATAGAATTTTTTTCTCTTTCCATCTTGCTCCTCAAACTTCCACCTTGAGGCACCACAATGATCACAAGTTTCTTTCTTATCATGATCTTTCTAGAATAACATACAATTATTAATACAAGCATCTATTTTCTAACAATCCAAGCCAAGATCTCGAATAATCTTCCTAGCTTCATAGTAAGACGCCGGTAGTTGTACCCTTTTTGGAAAGGAATCATTTAATAACTCAAGTAACATAGAAAATGATTTATTATTCCATCCACCAAGACATTTAATATGGAATAATCTCATAAAAAAGAGAGCTTTGAAAATTGCATACATCCTGGATATAGTTCTTTCTCAGAATCATCCAAAAGTTTGTAAAATTTCGCTGCATCTTCATTAGGTTCTTCTACATGCTCTTTATAAGGTTCTCCTATATCCTCTTCTATATCCTCTTCATTAGGTTCTTCAATATTCTCTTCTATATCCCAAACTCTAAAATGATCCCTTAGCATATTTTTTATGTCATCTTTATCCATATAATCATCCTCACTATCAAATGAACTTGAATAGAGTGACTCATCTTGTAGTGATTCTCCATGGTGGTACCAAATTGTACAATTTCTCACTATGCCATGACTTAGAAGATCAAATTCTACTTGCTCACAAGATTTTTTAAGGCAATTATTGTATTTAAAACACGGACAATATATCTTATCATCTTTTGAATGACTAAAGACAAAATTTAAGAACTCCTTGACACCTATCCTATATTGTAAAATGGCTCTATTCTTAATTTGCATCCAATCCTTGTCCATTGAATATATAACAAGCTTAACATACCTAAAAAAAATATTAAAAATAAGCACTAAAAACCACAAGCCTCAATAAAAAAAAGTTAAAACACAAGTGTAGCTATAATAAAGTCCAAAGAATGCATGTCACATAGTCCATACCAAAAGCTAAAAATAATCAATAGAAATCAGTTAAGAAAATAATACAACCACTGCTCAGCATATATAAACTTTGTTCTCCCTCTTTTAATAATGCAACCACTGCTCACCATATACAAAATAGAAAATTAAGGAGCACATATAATGAACAAAAATATAAAAGGGAAAATAAGAATGCCGTCTGGATTTCACTTCACAACCACCATCAACAGCCACGGAACTAACTCATTAAGATGAACTCTTGTTCCACAGCACAACAAGCACTCCATGAAGGAAAATGCATAAATTCAAGTATCTGTACTATTTTGGTGTACAGGGTTAATTCACTAATAATAGAGTTGAATAATCTTAAATTTGAGTCCTGTTATATTAATGTATGAAACAAAAGTTTATACCAAAAGGCTTAAATTAGGGTGCTGGTATAGGTACAATTCCAATCCACAGTTCTTTTATAGTTTAGGAAGTTATATGATATTTGGATTATATATAATAACCAGACCAGAGTGTAGAAGTGAATTAGAAGTTGCCATGTTCTCATAGCATGAAGCATTAATAATTAAATTTCTCCAAATTTGTTGAGCTTGGTTATATGTACAATCAAAAAAATTATTGAGATGAAGAAAAAGGAATCCCAAAAGTTAGGAAGACCAAAGGTTCTCTTTACATGAGCAATTTATTTTCTATTAATTCAGTAAAATTTTTTAACACCAAGATCCACAAAATGGCCCCCATTCACATTGGTGTTGTGTCAATGATATACCCTTGCTTGCGCTTATTAAATTCTGCTATAATTAAATATTTTCAAATATGCCTTAGCTTTTGGACTTTGTTGATTAATTAATGTATCTGCATTAATACAGAGTCATACATAGCAAATATAATACAGAGTTCTCAGCATTAACGAACAATAATAAACAAGAAAAATGCATTGTAGAAGACTATAAATAACCTAAACAATTACAATTCACATAAATTGCAGTTGAGAGAACAAATGTGATCATAAATATGCTAAAAATTCTTTAAGTTTAACAAAGAATAAGTTTCAATAATAAAAAATACTTGTCTCAGCTGGTTAACTTTGTTTCTTTAAAAGCAATTTGGAAGCTATTGATAAAATTGTTTGACCTACATTATGCAACTAAACAAATAAGCAATATTACTAATGTAAACTAATATATTATAGAAATTTAAACTCTCAAAGTAAAGCTAGATACTCCTATTTGATATGAACCTGTGGTTTAGGAAAAGGAACAAACACATGGTGTGCAAAAATTAGAAAGACAAAAAACGAAGGGCTAGAAGTCAAATTAGATAAAATATAAAATGAAAAGTAAAACTAGATACTCCTATTTGATATGAACCTGTGGTTTAGGAAAAAGAACAAACACCAAAAATTAGAAAGAAAAAAATGAAGGATTAGAAGTCAAATTAGATAAAACATAAAATGAATAGAACTCTAAAATGGAACAAACAATAGCATTGCATCACCAAGTCACAATTATCTTTCTCTCATTTTTTTATTATGAATAAAATAATAGAAAAATCAAATAAGAAAGAGCAAAAACTTTACCAAAATTACTGATTAATTTACAAAAATCAGAAACGAGGAACAAGTTTAAGAGCAATTAGATATGACAAACAAATAAAAAAGTACAAATTATAGAACCGGTCAATAAGAAGCTAAATTAGAAAATATAAATTAGAAAATAAATCTGAGAATATGAACTTACCTTAATACGTATTAGTAATAAGAAGCTTGAATGAAAAATTTTGAAATCTAAATTATCAAAACAAAAATTAAATTAGATTTATGAAAGAATAAAAAATTTTGAGAGAGGAAAAAGAAATACCTAACAAGTCGAAGTTGATTTTGGAGCTGAAGAATAAGATGAGATCTTAAAACTGAAGAATAAACTGAGATTTTGAATATAAAGAAAGACTAGTGTGATCCCAAACTGAGAGCCGTAGCTAAGGTAGAAAGAGGAGCAGGGTGATCCCAAAATCGACGGAGCTAAGGGAAGAGAAGGAGTAGGGTTGTCAAGGGAAGAAGAGAAATAGTGGAGTAAGCTGAAAACAAAGGACCGTCAAAAGTGAATTGTAACTTTTTACGATCAAATTATTTATCAAAAAAAAAAAAGAGAATTTGACATTTGTAACATTTGTTAAATATATATATTAATTTTTACACTTAACTATGACTGTTAAAAAAAAGTGTTAAAATAGCTCCCTTTTTTTGTCGTGAATGTGGCATGAAATTCTAGGTCAGATGCTCCTAGGAATAGATTTGAATTGTGTAATTAGATAGAATTAGTATGTGTAATTGATGCATTTTTGAAATTGATATTTGGATGTTGAAAGTGTGTTTGTTTAAAGTTGTATTGAATTGATAAATGTTGGGCCTCCCTGAGGCCGTGAATTTAGGTCAGAGGCCGTGAAAGGTAAGTTTGGTATGTTGATGAGATGTGTTAAATGACTAAGCATGAGTTTGGGATGATAATCATGTGATTGAGCATGTGATATTTGGTTCATGGTAAATGAGTGAATTTGGATAGTTGGTAGGTGGTATATTGGTGTAGAAACTAATTTTGGCTTGAGAACCCTTTGGAAAATTTAAATTTTGTTTTGGGTTAAAAACCAATTTTTAGCCAACTTCGATGGACCGTAACTCGGTCTTTGGAATTGGAAATTTAACTATTTAATGATCTTTTCACTACAAGGTTTTTGTTTATTTGTAGAAGTTTTTTTCCTTATTTATGGAGGTTTATAACCTTACCAAATGGTTTGTGAGGGTTTCTAAAACTCCTAAAATTTGAGGTGCCACGAGGTCTTTTGTGAAGTTTTTTAAGAACCTCCACAATCTATTCAGTGGGGATTTTGTATGTGTTTAGTGGGGGGGAGGGGGAGGGTTTTATATTAGACTTTTGTGGCAATTTTAAATAACTTTTGTGGCAGTTTAAAATCTCCACAAATTGATTTTTTAATTTAACAAAAATTAACTATTTTCTGAGATTTTCAAACCTTCATAAATCCGTAATTATTTATTTATTATTAATTTCAAATCATTCATTAATCTCATCTCATTTACATATTCTCAAATTAAAAATTTATTTTTTAATATCAAAATTTAAAAACTAAATCTTTTATAACACAATTTCTCAATATAAGACATAACTTTATATATAAAAAAATTTTCTCAATGTCAATAGTTTCAAACATAATTGCATATGGTATTGATCTGCATAACTATTACTATTTTTCTTTAAAAAGGAAAATAAAATAACAATTTCAATATTTCAATATCATCTAATTACATAAAAGTCTCAAAATAAAAATATGAATGCAATCCCAGAAGACCTTTAAGGGGTATTTTATATTCATTAACTAAAGCAAAGAATGCATCTGGAACCTTGGAACTCATACTTGCACAATTATGCAAGCATGTCTAATGTTTGCAACCCTAACTTCATATAACCATGAAAATAAAATCAAACTCATGCTGAATCATTTTAGTTCCACCGGTGTTTCGGAATATTGAAGGAAAGACGATGAATTTAGAGACTATGTTAGACTTGAGATAGAATCAAGAATCCTTAGATACTTCACGTTAATTATGGTTTTCAATTTTAGTTTTAAATTTGAATCTATTGTCAGAAGTTATAGGATTGTCTCTGGCTTTTTCGGGACCTTATATGTTAGTTATGTGGACACCCTTACCATGTTGAGAACCTTTAGTTCTCACCCCATATATATTTTATGATTTTCAGATGCAGGACGTGAGGCACCTCACTGAGGTATACTGGGAGCTTCTGAAAGCAAAGAACTTTTGTGTTTTTGAGACTCTATTTTTATTTTGATGTATATATAGATACTCTTATATCTCCACTATATATGTATATTATGCTTTATCCCTCTTAGAGGTTGATTTGGAGAAACATGTTCTGTAAACTGTATTTTGGGCCTTTTTGGGATTCTCATGTATATATGTATATATGTATGTATGCTCTGGCCGGTTTTAACTTTGTGAGCCAGATCAGAAGCTTTGTTAACTGTATCTTTGAAATTTTTTTCTATGTATAGTAGAAGATGTCACTTTGCTCTTATCCTATCTGGTTTACGTTTATCGCATACATGAGTGATGCGCTTTTCTGTTTAACACTTTTGAGTAACTTTTCTTCAAAAGGCTCCTAGATAAAACCCTTTTTCACCTATATTATATATATGATTTTATTTTTAGAGGTCTTAATACCTCGCCACCTCAGTGTTATGACTTAAGCATAAGACTCTGTGTGGTAGGGTGTTATACTTATATTCTGTTTAGTAATAAAGTAGAACAAATTATGAAAATTCAATTTATTCTCATTTTTTCCATTTAAAAAATTTGAGAAGAAAAATATAATAATACAAAATATCATTGTAAAAAATAAACAAGAATAATGAAAGAACAAATAAAAAATAAGTTGTGTTCCTTGTTAGTGTCCCTGTGTCCTTCTTGTCGGAATGGACACAAAATACACTAATTAGTGTCTCTGGATACAATGTCTCTATCCATGTCTAACCTACCAAATACGATTTTATGTCTCTGTATCCCTGTCTCAATTTCCCATCTTTGTAAATAAATGCAGCCATATGTTATGGAAGGTTGTCCAGTCCAAAAATTGTCGTTGTAACTGATGACTTGCATCATCTACCCTTCTTTCTTGCATAAAGAAGACCATAAAAGAGCATAAATCTCATTTGATCAGTACAATTCATGCATTATTTGATGAATATTATGGTACACTACTTTGAGATGAGTTGTGCTGAATTTCAGGTGAGAAAAGCATCAAAAATTTGGTAGAAGACAAACAAGAAGTTGGGCGTGTGAAACTGGCGTGCCACTTGAAGCAAATGCCACAAAAATGCACTGGCATGGCACGCCAGTACTAAAGTCCAGAGAAGAAGTCCAAGCATGCATGTGGGCGTGGCACGCCAGAGACTGGGCGTGGCACGCTAATACAAAATTCCAGAGAGCTACAATGGAGGACACAAAAGGGGCGTGGCACACCTGGCCCATCAATTACTATGGGCGTGCCACTTGAGCAAAGGGGCGTGGCACGCTAACTCACCATTCCAAGAAGAACCTTCACTATGGCGTGCCACTTGGTGTCGAAGTCGTGGCACGCCAGCCCCAAGAAGTCACTTGGGCGTGCCACTTGAGAACCCAGGCGTGACACGCCAAGCTTGAAGAGTTCACAAATCCATGAGCGTGCCACTTGAGGAGCATGGCGTGGCATGCTGGTACAACAATCCAGAGAAGGGGCTGAAGGCAATTAAAGACTGGGCGTGCCACTTGAGCAACCAGGCGTGGCACACCAATGCACAAAGGAGCAAAAGCAAGGACTGGGCGTGCCACTTGGTATCGAAGGCATGGCACGCCAACTACTGGAACCAAGACAAGATCATGGGCGTAGCACGCCAGCCTTTAGGCGTGGCACGCTGGTATAAGTTTCCAAAGAGGATGAAGGAAGCCAATTACATGGGGCGTGCCACTTGGTATCGAAGGCGTGGCATGCCACTCACCATTCTTCACTTAGGCGTGCCACTTGAGCAACCAGGCGTGGCACGCCAAACAGAGGAACCACTCACTTACAAAAGGGGCGTGGCACGCCAGACCCTGGGCGTGCCACGCTAGTTCAACTTTCCAAAGAAGCCTAGCCAAGCATAAAGCAAGGGCGTGGCATGCCAGACCTTGGCCGTGGTACGCCAGTACAAGTATCCAGAGGCAAAGAGAAGTGAGAAAGGCATGGGGCGTGCCACTTGAGTTCGAAGGCGTGGCACGCCAACACAAGAAATCCACTATGGCGTGCCACTTGAGTTCGAAGGCGTGGCACGCCAAGGTTGAGAGAGGGACGAGCGTGCCACTTGAAGGAGTAGGCGTGGCACGCCAAGCTGGAAATGAAGGGCACGTGACACACCAGAAAAGCGCGAGCCACAGACCAGCTGAGAAGTCATGCTTATTGAGTGTTTTCTTTTCCCTCTAAAATGTAATTTTCCTTTTTCACTTTTGTAATTCTTTTATTTTACTAGGAGTAGTATAAATACCCACAAGGAGTACTGAAGAAGGGGGTTAAGCAGTCAGTTTTAAATCTACTTTTACACTTCACTTTTGAGTACTTTTTGAGCTATGAGTAGCTAACTTCCCTCTCATTGAGAGAGGGAGCTCTGTTGTACTTGATGGATTGATGATAGTGAAATCCTTCTTCTCTTTATCTTCTCTTTGATTTGCTAGAAGGAATTTCATTCTTAATGCATAGTATTCAATTATCTTGGGAAAGAGATTGAATGCAATTGGGTTTCATGGGAACCTTGGGAAAGGAAACATGAAACCATGCTTGAAATCCCTTCTCACACTAGAGTAGAATCTGGGTTTGGTGTTTGGATATGTGACATATAATCCTCCCTCTACTTGGACCTATAATGGTGTATGGTATAATCAGGGACCAAGCATATCTCTCTTCATGAGCAATTAGACCAAGGAATTGGCTATTGATCAAGATCTGAGAGATTGAGTCACCAAGGGATTGGGGCTCAATCAATCATGATTGCCAAGAGGTCAATGAGTTGCATGATTGAAGGGGATACAAGCTAGATTCAATCTAAAAAGACAACATCTCCCAATCTCAATGAATTTCCCCATTCTTATCTATCCAATTCTTTACTGCTTATTTTTATATTCAGCAATTCCCCATTCCCATTTACATTCAAGTCATTTATGATTCTGCCCTTTACTTTTTGCCATTTATATTTTTGCACTTTATTGCTTTTCTTTATATTCTAGTCATTTACATTTATGTCATTTACAATTCTGCACTCTACAATCCTATTGATCCGCTTGACTAATTCATCAATTGATTAAAATTGCTCGAATTTTCCAATCTCTGTGGATACGATCCCACTCCTCTGTGGGTTATTACTTGACGACAATTTTGGTGCGCTTGCCAAAAGGACTAATTCACCAATTTTGAATGGGGTGTGAATTTCGAGTCATCAAGTTTTATGGCGCCGTTGCCGGGGATTGGCTTAAATTTGACAGTGATTAAATCGATTGGAGAGCTAGATTAAGCAATTTAAATTCCCTATTATTTTATTTTATTTAGCACCTTTTTATTTTCTTTTATTTTGAGTTCTATTTCTTTCTTCTTTAAGTTTTTTTTATTACATATTCCCACTCCTCTAACTGTTCGATTAATTGCACAACTCACACTAACAACCACTCTAACTAGAGTAATTTCTTCATTCATTTTCTTTCTTGGTTTTTGCCTTGTTGGTTGTATGACAGGTAGAAGAAGCGGTGCTTCAACTTCCTTTGATTCTGAACCTGAGAGGACCTTCCTTAGATTAAGGAGGGAAGCAAGAGGGAAAGGAGTCATTGGTGCTGAGGAAGAGGAAGAGTATTTTGAAACAAACATAGAGGAGAAGATGGAGAACCACCATGAAGAAGAAGCTCACAATGCTAGAGAAGGCCCAGTAAATCAAGATGGGCAAGAAAGGAGAGTCTTAGGCTCCTACATCAACCCAAACCCAAGAAATTGTGGTAGCAGCATCCTCAAGCCAACAATTCATGCCAATAATTTTGAGCTGAAACCTCAGCTCATCACACTTGTTCAGAATAATTGTTCATATGGAGGAAGTGCCCAAGAAGACCCTAATCAACATCTCAGCACGTTCTTGAGGATATGTGATACTGTAAAGTCCAACGGGGTACACCCTGACATCTACAAACTACTCTTGTTCCTTTTCTCACTCAGAGATAAGGCAGCAAAGTGGTTGGAATCATTCCCCAAGGACAGCCTAACTACATGGGAGGAGGTCGTGAACAGATTCCTTGCAAGATTTTACCCCCCACAAAGAATCAATAGGCTGAGAGCTGAGGTTCAAACTTTCAGACAACAAGATGGAGAAACACTTTATGAGGCCTGGGAGAGATTCAAAGATCTGACAAGAAGATGCCCACCAGAAATGTTCAATGAATGGGTACAACCACACATCTTTTATGAGGGACTATCTTATGAAGCAAAGAAGGCTGTGGACCATTCTTCAAGAGGCTCACTCAACAAGAAGAAAACCATTGAAGAGGCCATAGATGTCATTGAGACTGTAGCTAAAAATGAATATTTCTATGCTTCAGAGAGGACTCAGAAGAAGGGAGTGCTAGAGCTCAACTCTGTAGATGCTTTGTTAGCTCAGAACAAAGCGATTACAGCTCAAATAGCAGCTCTAACCAAAAGGATGGAGGCCAACCAAGCCTCAGTCATTCAAGACCAAACTCCTCAATAAGAAGGGAATGCACCAGAATCTGAAGGTGACTGGGAACAAGCCAATTATGTGAACAATTCATCCAGACCACCATATGACCCACACTCTAAGACATACAACCCAGGTTGGAAGAGCCACCCAAACTTTGGGTGGGGAAATCAACAAAACCACAACCAGGACCATAACAAGCCTTATTCATCAAATCAGCATTTTAACCACAACCCCAACCATCAATCAGGGAACCATAGACCCTACCACAACTCATAAAACACATCATAACATAGTAACTGTTCATACCCTGGGTCGAGCTATCCGATCCGGGATGTTCAGTAACAAAGCGACCGACCTCTTCAGGTCAGGCTATCCGATCTCTTCTCAAAGAGCTCGGCCAAACCGACAGGAAAGCCCAGTAAAAGGCCCAAAAAGAGGAACACGACCCAAATCTAAAGGCAGTCCCAGCCTATAGAGATAAAGGCGGTCCCCTTGAAGATAAGCTGACCTCACCCAAAGATAAGATAAGATAAGATAACTAACTTATCTTATCTAAGAAGGTCACTCCACACCATTATAAATACACTAGAGCACCCAGGTATAACTCATATTCTGATTCTACTAAAAAACCTGTTTAATACCCATGCTAACTTAAGCATCGGAGTCTCTTGTAAGTACCCCCCACCCTCCGGTGACGAAGGATCAGCAGTGCAGCCAGTCCAACAAGTCGGACACGACAGCTCCGGCCGCCACCCACCAGCCGGACACGTCATCTCCGACCAGTATAGAAGATCTCGTCTGAGACCAACCTACAGTTTCAGGTAACCCTCGGAACATTGGCGCCGTTGCCAGGGACCTTGGAAGTCATCCCATCACCATGGAAGACGACCATGACAACAACCACAATTCAGATCTAGAGGATAGAACACCACACAAAAATGCGGGCAATACACTGAAAGATACCCCAGAATCTAACGGGGACAAAAACTTATCAAATCTGGGAGTGATAGAAGCGCTTCAAGATTGTTTAAAGCAACTTGAAAAAGAAACCCAGCATCAATGAGAAGTTGGGAAGGATCTCCAAAGAGAGGTAAGGCGACGCCGAGAATTAGAAAATAAACTTCTAAAGCTCGAAGCCGATCTCAAAGCCAAAGCTACTCGGTCCACCTCTGAGGACAACTCTTGCAAGGATCAAGATCCATTCACTAGAGAAATCATGAAGACCAAAATCCCTAAGGACTTCAAACTTCCGGATATGACTTTGTACGATGGCACTACAGATCCCAACCATCACCTCAGCAATTTCAGAAGTAGAATGTACCACACCGACGCCTCAGATGCAGTTTGTTGCAAAGCTTTTCCAACAACTCTCACAAAGACAGCAATTAGATGGTTCGACAACTTACCTCCGAAGTCCATTTCAAGCTTTGATGACTTAGCCAAAAAGTTTCTGGCCAGATTCTCCATCCAAAAAGATAAGGCTAAGCATTCCCCCAGCCTATTAGGAATCAAGCAAGGAGATCGGGAAAGTTGGTGCATGAAATTGTGATCTCAGGCAACGGCGCCAGAAACTCTGTATGCACGTCTTAATAATTCATTTTTCATTCACAACTTCGATACAACTAACCAGCAAGTGCACTGGGTCGTCCAAGTAATAAACCTTACGTGAGTAAGGGTCGATCCCACGGAGATTGTCGGCTTGAAGCAAGCTATGGTCACCTTGTAAATCTCAGTCAGGCGGATATCAAAAGGTTATGGAGTTTTCGAACATAAATAATAAATAGAAAATAAGGATAGAAACACTTATGTATATCATTGGTGAGAATTTCAGATAAGTGCACAGAGATGCTTTCGTTCCTCTGAACCTCTGCTTTCCTGCTGTCTTCATCCAATCAATCTTACTCCTTTCCATGGCTGGCTTTATGTAAGGACATCACCGTTGTCAATGGCTACTTTTAATCCTCTCTGGAAAATGGTCTGATGCGCTGTCACTTCATGGCTAATCGTCTGGAGGCATCACCCTTGCCAATGGCTACATCCTATCCTCTTGTGAAAATAGTCCAAATGCTCTGTCACAGCACGGCTAATCATCTGAGGTTCTCGATCATACTGGAATAGGATTCACCCTCCTTTTGCGTCTGTCACTACGCCCAGCACTCGTGAGTTTGAAGTTCGTCACAGTCATTGAATCCCAGAGTCCTACTCGGAATACCACAGACAAGGTTTAGACTTTCCGGACTCTCATGAATGCCGGCATCAATCTAGCTTATACCACGAAGATTCTGATTAAGAGATCCAAGAGATACTCATTCAATCTAAGGTAGAACGGAAGTGGTTGTCAGGCACGCGTTCATAGGGAATGATGATGATTGTCACGTTCATCACATTCAGGTTGAAGTGCAAATGAATATCTTAGAAGCGGAATAAGTTGAATTGAATAGAAAAACAGTAGTACTTTGGATTAATCTTTGAGGAACAGTAGAGCTCCACACCTTAATCTATGGAGTGCAGAAACTCTACCGTTGAAAATACATAAGTGAAAGGTCCAGGCATGGCCGAATGGCCAGCCCCCAAACATGATCAATAGATCAAAATATAATCCAAAGATATCTAATACAATAGTAAAAAGTCCTATTTATACTAAACTAGTTACTAGGGTTTACAGAAGTAAGTAATTGATGCATAAATCCACTTCCGGGGCCCACTTGGTGTGTGCTTGGGCTGAGCTTGAATGTTACACGTGCAGAGGCTCTTTCTGGAGTTGAACGCCAGGTTGTAATGTATTTCTGGCGTTCAACTCTGGTTTGTGACGTGTTTCTGGCGTTTAACTCCAGACAGCAGCGTAGAACTGGCGTTCAACGCCATTTTACGTCGTCTAAACTCGTTCAAAGTATGGACTATTATACATTGCTGGAAAGCCCTGAATGTCTACTTTCCAACGCAATTGAAAGCGCTCCATTTTGAGTTCTTTATCTCCATAAAATTCACTTTGAGTGTAGGGAGGTCAGAATCCAACAGCATCAGCAGTCCTTCTTCAACCTCTGAATCTGATTTTTGCTCAAGTCCCTCAATTTCAGCCAGAAAATACCTGAAATCACAGAAAAACACACAAACTCATAGTAAAGGCCAGAAATGTGAATTTAGCATAAAAACTAATGAAAACATCCCTAAAAGTAACTAGATTCTACTAAAAACATACTAAAAACATATATGCACTGTTCAAGCATACATTCAGAAAATAAGAAGCATTGTCACCACATCAATATAAATAAACTAAGTTCAAGGATAAATTCGAAACTCATGTACTTCTTGTTCTTTTGAATTAAAACAGTTTTCATTTAAGAGAGGTGATGGATTCATAGGACATTCATAACTTTAAGACAAAGTTACTAAATAATAATGATCATGTAATGAAGACACAAACATGGATAAGCACTTAACATAGAAAACGAAAAACAGAGAATGTAAGAACAAGGAATGAGTCCACCTTAGTGATGGTGGCGATTACTTCTTGAGGAACCAGTGATGTCCTTGAGCTCTTCTATGTCTCTTCCTTGTCTTTGTTGCTCCTCCCTCATTGCTTTTTGATCTTCTCTTATTTCATGGAGTATGATGGAGTGCCCTTAATGTTCCACCCTTAGTTGTTCCCAAAAATTATGTGGAGGAAAATGTATCCTCTGAGGTATCTCAGGGATTTCTTGATGATGAGCTTCTTCATGTGCCTGTTGAGATCCATGAATGTGCTCTCTTGTTTGCTCCATCCTTTTCTTAGTGATGGGCTTGTGAGATGAATCTTTCCATCTCCCATGGCTCAGAGGTGGAAGCAATTGTCTTTCCTTTTCTCTTTCTTGAGGTTTTTCTGGCCTTAGGTGCCATTAATGGTTATGAAAAACCAAAAAAGCTATGCTTTTACCATACCAAACTTAGAATGTTGCACGCCCTCGAGCAAAAAAAGAAAGAATAGAAGAAGAAGAAGAAGAAGAAGATATGGAGGAGATGGAGGGATGTGTGTATTCGGCCATATGGGTGGGATTGGTTGGGAAAGAGATGTTGAATTTTGAAGGTAGGTGGGTGTATGGATGTGAGTGGTAAATGGAAAACAGAAGGGATGGCCATGAATGGAGAGAGTGAGTGGAGGTAGGTGGGGATCCTGTGGGGTCCACAGATCCTGAGGTGTTCAAGGATTTACAACCTTACACCAAATTAGGCATGCAAAATGCCCTTGCACACAACTCTGAGCGTTCAGCACCAGATTGGTGCTTGTTCTGGGCGTTGAATGCCCATTTGTTGCCCATTTCTGGCGTTGAACGCCAGAACCATGCTTGTTCTGGGCGTTCAGCGCCAGCTCTTCTCCAGGGTGCAATTCTGGCGTTCAGCGCCAGCTCTTCTCCAGGGTGCAATTCTGGCATTCAAACGCCCAGATGCTGCCCATTTTGGGCGTTCAGCGCCAGAACCATGCTCTGTTCTGGCGTTGAACGCCAGCTAGATGCTTCTTACTGGCGTTTAAACGCTAGTAAGGTCTTCCTCCAGGGTGTGATTTTTCTTCTACTGTTTTTGATTCCGTTTTCAATTTTTATATTTATTTTGTGACTCCACATGATCATGAACCTAATAAAACATGAAAGAACAAGAAAAATTAAATTAGATAAATAAAAATTGGGTTACCTCCCAACAAGCGCTTCTTTAATGTCAATAGCTTGACAGTGGGCTCTTATGGAGCCTCACAGATGTTCAGAGCATTGTTGAGACTTCCCAACACCAAACTTAGAGTTTGGATACGGGAGTTCAACACCAAACTTAGAGTTTGGTTGTGGCCTCCCAACACCAAACTTAGAGTTTGACTGTGGAGGCTCTACTTGACTCTGTTTTGAGAGAAGCTTACTGTGCCTCTTTTCCATATTTACAGAAGGGTAACCTTGAGTTGTAATCACAAGGGAGTACTCATTCAATTGAAGGACTAATTCACCTCTGTCAACATCAATCACAGCTCTTGCTGTGGCTAGGAAAGGTCTTCCAAGGATGATGGATTCATCCTCATCCTTCCCAGTATCAAGGATTATGAAATCAGCAGGGAGGTAAAGGCCTTCAACCTTTACTAACACGTCCTCTACTTGTCCATAAGCCTGTTTTCTTGAATTGTCTGCCATCTCTAATGAGATTTTAGTGGCTTGCACTCCAAAGATTCCCAGTTTCTCTATTACAGAGAGGGGCATGAGGTTTATCCCTGAACCAAGGTCACACAGAACTTTTTCAAAGATCATCGTGCCTATGGCACAAGGTATTATGAACTTTCCAGGATCCTGTTTCTTCTAAGGCAATGTCAGTTGATCCAGATCACTCAATTCATTGGTGAACAAGGGAGGTTCATCTTCCCAAGTCTCAATACCAAATAATTTGGCATTCAGCTTCATGATTGCACCAAGGTACTTGGTAACTTGCTCTTCAGTAACATCCTCATTCTCTTCAGAAGAGGAATACTCATCAGAGCTCATGAAGGGCATAAGGAGGTTCAATGGAATCTCTATGGTCTCTAGATGAGTCTCAGATTCCGTTGGTTCCTCCAAGGGAAACTCCTTATTGATCACTGGATGACCCAGGAGGTCTTCCTCACTGGGATTTACATCCTCTCCTTCCTTTACAAGTTCGGCCATGGTGATCAATTCAATGGCCTTGCACTCTCCTTTTGGATTTTCTTCTATCTTGCTTGGGAGAGTACTAGGAGGGATTTCAGTGATCCTTTTACTCAACTGGCCCACTTGTGCCTCCAAATTTCTAATGGAGGACCTTGTTTCATTCATGAAACTTACGGTGGCCTTAGATAGATCAGAGACTAAGTTTGCTAAATTAGAGGTATTTTATTCAGAGTTCTCTGTCTGTTGTTGAGTGGATGATGAAAAAGGTTTACTATTGTTAAACCTATTTCTTCCACCATTATTATAGCCTTGTTGAGGCTTTTGTTGATCCTTCCATGAGAGATTTGGGTGATTTCTCCATGATGGATTATATGTGTTTCCATAAGGTTCACCCACATAATTTACCTCTGCTATTGTAGGATTTTCAGGATCATAAGCTTCTTCTTCAGAAGATGCCTCTTGAGTACTGTTGGATGCAGCTTGCATTCCATTCAGACTCTAAGAAATCATATTGACTTGCTGAGTCAATATTTTATTCTGAGCCAGTATGGCATTTAGAGTATCAATTTCAAGAACTCCCTTCTTCATAGGCGTCCCATTATTCACAGGATTCCTTTTAGAAGTGTACATGAACTGGTTATTAGCAACCATGTCAATGAGTTCTTGAGCTTCTGCAGGCGTTTTCTTTAGGTGAATGGATCCACCTGCAGAAGTATCCAATGACATCTTAGCTAATTCAGACAGACCATCATAGAATATATCCAGGATGGTCCATTCTGAAAGTATGTCAGAAGAACACTTTTTGGTCAGTCCTTTGTGTCTCTCCCAAGCTTCATAGAGGGATTCACCTTCTTTCTGTCTGAAGGTCTGAACATCCACTCTAAGCTTACTCAGCTTTTGAGGAGGAAAGAACTTGGCTAAGAAAGCCTTGACCAGCTTATCCCAAGAGTTCAGGCTATCCTTAGGTTGAGAGTCCAACCATACTCTAGCTCTGTCTCTTACAGCAAAAGGGAAAAGCATGAGCCTGTAGACTTCAGGATCTACTCCATTAGTCTTAACACTATCACATATCTGCAAGAATTCAGTTAAGAACTGAAAAGGATCTTCAGATGGAAGTCCATGAAACTTGCAGTTCTGCTGCATCAGAGAAACTAATTGAGGTATCAGCTCAAAATTGTTTGCTCCAATGGCAGGGATGGAGATGCTTCTTCCATGTAAATTGGAATTAGGTGCAGTAAAGTCACCAAGCATCCTCCTTGTATTATTATTATTTTCGGCTGCCATCTCCTCTTCTTGTTCGAAATTTTCTGAAAGGTGCTTGTTGAATTGTTGTTATTTAGCTTCTCTTAGTTTCCTCTTCAGAGTCCTTTCAGGTTCTGGATCTGCTTCAACAAGAATATTCTTGTCCTTGCTCCTGCTCATATGAAAAAGGAGGGAACAGAAAAATAATAATAGAGATCCTTTTTACCACAGTATAAAGGTCCTTGTGTGAGTAGATGAATAAATAAATAGAAGGAGATGAGAGAGAAAGGGAATTTTCGAAAATTATTTTTGAAAAATGGTTAGTGATTTTCAAAAATAGTTTTTGAAAAAGGTTAGTAATTTTTGAAAATTAAAATCAGAAATTAAAATAATTAGTTATTTAAAAAGAAATTTTGAAAAAGAGGGAGATATTTTCGAAAATTAGAGAGAGAGAGATTAGTTAGGTAGTTTTGAAAAAGATAAGAAACCAACAGAAAGTTAGTTAGTTAGTTGAAACAAATTTGAAAATCAATTTTGAAAGGATAAGAAGATAAGAGTTAGAAAAGATATTTTAAAATCAAATTTTTGAAAAAGATATGATTTTGAAAAAGATAAGATAGAAAGATATTTTTGAAAAGATATGATTGAAATTAGTTTTGAAAAAGATTTGATTTTTAAAATCACAATTAATGACTTGATTCACAAGAAATCACAAAATATGATTCTAGAACTTAAAGTTTGAATCTTTCTTAACAAGCAAGTAACAAACTTGAAATTTTTTGAATCAAAACATTAATTGATGATGTTATTTTCGAAAATATGGTGTAAAATTAAGAAAAAGATTTTTGAAAAATATTTTTTTTTGAAATTTTCGAAAATAGATAAGAAAAATGAAAAAGATTTGATTTTTGAAAAAGAATTTGAAAAAGATAATATTTTTAAATTGAAAATTTGATTTGACTCATAAGAAACAACTAGATTTTAAAAATTTTTGAAAAAGTCAAATCTAATTTTTGAAAATTTAAGAGAGAAAAAGGGGAAGATATTTTTTTGATTTTTGAATTTTTAATGATGAGAGAGAAAAATTTAAAACATCATTTTCATGTTTTTCTCTTTTCTTTTTGGATCAAAACAAGGAATGCATGCAAGAATGCTATGAATGTCAAGACGAACACCAAGAACACGATGAAGATCATGATGAACATCAAGAACATATTTTTGAAAAATTTTTAATGCAAAGAAAACATGCAAGACACCAAACTTAGAAATCTTTAATGCTTAGACACTAAGATTTCAAGAATGCATATGAAAAGCAAGAAAAGACACAAAACAAGAAAACATCAAGATCAAACAAGAAGACTTACCAAGAATAACTTGAAGATCATGAAGAACACCATGAATGTATGAGTTTTTCGAAAATTTTATGCAAATTTTAAAACATGCAATTGACACCAAACTTATAACATGACACATGACTCAAACAAGAAACACAAAAATATTTTTTTGATTTTTATGATTTTATGAAATTTTTGTATTTTCTTTTAATTTTTTTGAAAATCATTTTGAAAAAGAAAAATAAGGATTCCAAAATTTTTAATATGAATTCCAGGAATCTTATGCTCTTTAGTCTAAAGCTCCAATCAAAGGGTCAGGCATGGCTTAATAGCCAGCCAAGCTTTAGTATATAACTCAGACATGACACGCCTGACATTCCCTATCCAGAAGAATTAGACATGGCTTTACAGCCAGCCAGGCTTCAACATGCTTCATGAAACACTAGAATTCATTCTTAAAAATTCTAAAGAAAAATATATTTTTGAAAATATTTTTATTTTAAAATTTTTTTCGAAAACAAAGGAGAAATTTTTGAAAGATTTTAAAAAAAATTTTTGAAAGTAAAACAAAAAGAAAATTACCTAATCTGAGCAACAAGATGAACCGTCAGTTGTCCAAACTCGAACAATCCCCGGCAACAGCGCCAAAAACTTGGTGCACGAAATTGTGATCTCAGGCAACGGCGCCAGAAACTCTGTACGAACGTCTTAATAATTCATTTTTCATTCACAACTTCGATACAACTAACCAGCAAGTGCACTGGGTCGTCCAAGTAATAAACCTTACGTGAGTAAGGGTCGATCCTACGGAGATTGTCGGCTTGAAGCAAGCTATGGTCACCTTGTAAATGTCAGTCAGGCGGATATCAAAAAGTTATGGAGTTTTCGAACATAAATAATAAATAGAAAATAAGGATAGAAACACTTATGTATATCATTGGTGAGAATTTCAGATAAGTGCACACAGATGCTTTCGTTCCTCTGAACCTCTGCTTTTCTGCTGTCTTCATCCAATCAGTCTTACTCCTTTCTATGGCTGGCTTTATGAAGGACATCACCGTTGTCAATGGCTACTTTTAATCCTCTCTGGAAAATGGTCTGATGCGCTGTCACTGCATGGCTAATCGTCTGGAGGCATCACCCTTGCCAATGGCTGCATCCTATCCTCTTGTGAAAATGGCAACGCCATTTTACATCGTCTAAACTCGTTCAAAGTATGGACTATTATACATTGCTGGAAAGCCCTGGATGTCTACTTTCCAACGGAATTGAAAGCGCTCCATTTTGAGTTCTGTAGCTCTATAAAATTCACTTTGAGTGCAGGGAGGTCAGAATCCAACAGCATCAGCAGTCCTTCTTCAACCTCTGAATCTGATTTTTGCTCAAGTCCCTCAATTTCAGCCAGAAAATACCTGAAATCACAGAAAAACACACAAACTCATAGTAAATCCCAGAAATGTGAATTTATCATAAAAACTAATGAAAACATCCCTAAAAGTAACTAGATTTTACTAAAAACATACTAAAAACAATGCCAAAAAGCGTATAAATTATCCGCTCATCAAAAGTCTTTGCAACTACATGGAAAGATTCAACAAAACATGCCTAGACATACAAAGCCTACCAACAGAGGCCGCCATCATGGGCCTCATCAATGGTCTACGAGAGGGACCTTTTAGCCAATCTATATCAAAGAAGTACCCCACATCTCTGGACGAAGTGCAAGAACAAGCGGAGAAATACATCAACATGGAAGAAAATTCTCGACTAGGAGAAACCTCAAAATTCGGATCCACCTACCGAGACAAAGATAAAGAGTTCAAAAAGAAGGAAGATCGGCAAGGGAAAAAATTAAAAAATATCATAATTACACCCCTCTTCAGGTGTCCCTGGTGGATATTTACAAAGAAGTCTGCCACACAGAAAAAATAGCCCCAGCTCGACCACTCAAAGGCAAAAGAGGAGGAGGAAACCGGAACGAATATTGTGAATACCATCGAGTCCGAAGGCATTCCACCAACGAATGCTTTGACTTAAAAAATGTCATAGAAAAATTAGTGAGAGAAGGAAAACTAGATCGGTATCTGGCAACCCGGGATGATGAGCAAAGAAAAAGGAGAAGAGATGAGGAGGTTGGACGAACCGAGCAATCACCTCGTACACCAGAAAGACATGTTCATATGATACACGGAGGGTTTGCAGGAGGAGGAATCTCCAAATCAACTCGCAAAAGATATCTCAAAGAAGTATATCATGTCGAAGGAAAGCAGGAAGCACCCGACATCCCTGCAATTACATTTACCAAAGAAGATGCATCCGGTATCATCTCAGGACACGACGATTCCATGTTCATCACCATTATACTGGCAAATGTAAATCTCCACCGCACACTGATAGACCAAGGAAGCTCTGCCGACATCTTATTCAAAACTGCCTTCGACAAGCTCGACTTGGAAGATAAAGAACATAGAGCATATCCAAACAGCCTGTTCGGACTGGGAGACACTCCAGTGCAACCACTGGGATACGTCCCACTACACACAACCTTTGGAAAAGGGAACCAATCCAGAACACTCAAGATAGACTACATCGTGGTCGACGTGAGTTCAACCTACAAAGCCCTAATAGGTCGGACAACACTAAATCAACTCGGTGCAATAGTCTCAACTCCACATCTATGCATAAAATTCCCAACTGCAGAAGGGATAGCTACGATAAAAGTAGATCAGAAGATGGCACGCCGCTGTTATAACGAAAGTCTAAACCTCAGAGGTAGAGGAGAAGAATTCCACACAATCAAACTTGGTGGACTTCAGAGGCGAGAAGAACTCCGTCCACAACCTGAAGTTGAAGTAGAGAAAGTCCAAATCGGAGACATCTCGGACAAAATAACCAATATTGGCACGATTCTAAAAGGAGACATAAAAGAATCACTCGTACAGTTCTTACGAGAAAACGCCGACCTCTTTGCGTGGAAGGCTGCAGACATGCCAGGCATAGACCCCGAGTTAATGTGTCATAAGCTAGCAGTCTACCCTGGATCTCGGCCAGTATAACAGAGGCGTAGAAAGCTCGGACCCGAATGATCCCAAGCTGTGGAAGAGCAGGTACAAGCTCTACTGGAGGCAGGATTCATAAGAGAAGTCAAGTACCCACTATGGTTAGCTAACGTCGTCTTGGTGAAAAAATCAAACGGGAAGTGGCGAATGTGTACCGACTATACCGATCTCAACAAAGCCTGCCCAAAAGACCCTTATCCACTCCCAAGTATCGACGCCTTGGTAGATGCCTCCTCCAGATATAAATACCTCTCGTTTATGGATGCATATTCCAGATACAATCAAACCCCAATGTATCCACCCGATCAAGAAAAAACCTCGTTCTTAACACCAAAAGCAAACTACTGCTACATTGTAACGCCTTTCGGTCTCAACGGGAGCTACTTATCAAAGGCTAATGAATAAAGTCTTTTCGGATCATATTAGAAAAGTCATGGAAGTCTATGTGGATGACATGTTGATAAAGACACAAAGTGAAGAGACATTATTGTCCGACCTAGTCCAAGTGTTCGACACTATAAGGAAGCATGGCATGCGACTCAATCCTGCAAAATGCACCTTTGCAGTTGAAGCTGGCAAGTTCTTAGGTTTTATGCTCACGTAAAGAGGAATTGAGGCAAATCCAGATAAATGCCAGGCCATACTCAACATGAAGAGCCCAACTTGTGTCAAAGAAGTACAACAACTCAACGGGAGATTGGCAGCCTTGTCCAGATTCCTAGCGGGATCAGTGAACAGAGAAGTTTTGCGTGGTCTAGAAATTCGCAGATAAATCCTCGTTGCAGGAATAGCTTCTAAACCAACAAAAGTCCTTTCTTACAAATGTTTTGGTTGTCACAAATAACAAACCCCTTTAAAATTGATAACCGAGTATTTAAACCTCGGGTCATCTTCTCAAAGAATTGCAGGGAGGTGTTCTTATTATTGGTTATGAGTCTTGTAAATTGGGGGTTTTGAAAGTAAGGAAGAAGTATGTTAAATGATAAAATAGTAATAATAAAATAAACTCTTGGCAAGGTATTGGAACTGGAAATCCTGTCCTTGTTATTCTTATCAGAGGTGATGAAAATTGGGTTTTAATCCCACTAATTTAACCTTTACTAAAGCAAAGGAAAGTCAAGTGGACTAATTAGCTTGATCCTCAAGTCCTAGTCAATCCCTGTGGGAAGACTAGCTTTAAAGCAATCCAGATCAGTTAGTAATCTGCCAATTTTAATCACTGCTGAGTTTGACAACTCAAGTGTTATTAATTACTTAACCAAAGCCAAAAGGGAAGAAATTCTACTTGAATGAAAATAATTTGGATAAATCGAGAGCATTAATAAATTAAAGAGAGCAATCATAAGTCTGAAATACCTCAAATTGTATTAATTAAAAAAATCATATCTAACATGGAAGAGTTCATAAATTAAATTGGAAAAATAAATAAAAGGAACATTGAACCTGATAAAAAGAAACAATCCTGAAAGCAAAGAAATCCTAAATCCTAATCCTAAGAGAGAGGAGAGAACCTCTCTCTCTAAAAGCTACATCTAACCCTCAAATTATGTGTTGTGAGCTGATTATTATAAATGAATGGATTCCCCGACTTTATAGCCTCTAATCTATGTTTTCTGGGCCGAAAACTGGGTCGAAAACAACCCAGAAATCGCTGGAGAAGAAATCTGCCACGCTGATTTTCGCCACTGTGACGCGTCCGCGTGGAGCACGCTTTTGCGTCACCTAGCATCAGGGCAACTATATCATATTATATATCAAATAGAATCCCCGAACGTTATCTTTCCAACGCAACTAGAACTGCGTCATTTGGACCTCTGTAGCTCAAGTTATGACCGTTTTAGTGCGAGAGGGTCAGGCTGACAGCTTTGCAGTTCCTTCAACTTCTTGTATTCCTCCCACTTTTGCATGCTTCCTTTCTATCCTCCAAGCCATTCCTGCCCTGTAATCTCTGAAATCACTTAACACACATATCAAGGCATCTAATGATAATAAGAGAGGGTTAAACATATCAAACTTGAGACCAAAGAAGCATGTTTTCAATCATAGCACAAAATTAGGAAGGAGAATGTAAACTCATGCAAATAGTATGAATAAGTGGGTAAAGAGTTGATAAAAATCACTCAATTGAGCACAAGATAAACCATGAAATAGTGGTTTATCAACCTCCCCACACTTAAACATTAGCATGTCCTCATGCTAAGCTCAAGAAAAACTATAAAGGGGTGAAGAGGAATGGTAGAATGTATGAAATGCAACCTATCTATATGAATGCACTACATGCAAAATGTTTCTACCTACTTGGTTAAAAGTAAATATGTTCTCCAAGACAAATATGAATCAAATTCCATTAATTTAAATTACACAATAAAAGACAAGTAAACTTGTAAGAAGATAGCTTATGAAAGCAGGGAACATAGAATTAAGCACTGAACCCTTACTGATAGTGTATATGCACTCTAATCTCTCAAGTGTATAGAGTAATTAACTCTACTCTTCTCTAGTCATGCTCTCTAAACTCTGTTTTTCATCTAACCAATCAACAAATATTTAATGTATTAAATGCAAACATCATGAGGTCTTTTTAGGGTTGTAATGGGGCTGAGGTAAAGGTAAGGATATATGTATGGCCAAGTGAGCTTTATAAAGTGAATCCTTGATTAGTCTAAGATGTCACCTAACATATACATACTTTATACAATTTTAAAATACTTTACCTAGCTACCCAAATTTTTCCCACTTTTGTATTACATGCTCGAGTATCAAACTTATTTTTGAATTTTGTCCCATGTGCATTGATTCTTTTTATTTTGCATTTGGGGTAATATTATTTTTCTTCTCTTTTCTTTTCTTCTCTTTTTTTATTTTATTATTATTATCCCCTTATTTAATTACTTAATATTTTAATTTTTTTTCAATGCACATGGTAATTTAATTATTTTGATTTCACATGAGCATGCTTCCCAAATTTTCAAATAACTTATTCAATTTAATTCCCTACTTTTTCATATCATCCCATGTTCCCATGTAAATAAGCTCAAAATCTCACAGGTTGTGTGTTCTTTGGCTCAAAAATCATGTTCTAAATACAACTTCCAAACAAGTTTAACACAAATTTTTCAATTTAAATTAGTGAAATACTATAAAAATTTCTTGAAAAAGAAAATATTACTTCAACCAAGTAGTAACTAAATGCACAAAATCAAACAAATATGCAATCAAATATGCAAATGCAACAATGAACAAACAAAGAAAATAAAATATTGGTGTTGAGATAGAAGAGTAACTAACCCATGGAGATCGGTATCGACCTCCCCACACTTAAAGATTGCACCGTCCTCGGTGTATGCTAAGATATGCAAGTGGATGGGTTGCTTCAACTGACGCTTTTCTTATCAAGGAATGTGCGTAGGAACTTGTTTGTCTCTCCTATGTAAACGTCTTCCGGTTCTCTTCCTGGTGGCCATCCTGAAAGAAAAAGGGAATAAAATTAACCCAAAATAAAGATAAAAAATAAATAAAATATGGGTATTAATACCAGATAATAAGGAGCTCATTTACATGGAAGCTTCAACATGTACGTGAGAAAACAATAGAAGCACATGGCATACCAGTGGTGCAGAATTTGCAACAAAGGGGAGGAGTGTGGGTAATGAAAATATCAATATAAGTTCATGTCAATGCAAATGAAGTGCAGGTATCATAAAATATTGGCATTGGCAGATAATTAATATCATCTTACAGTGTACAACAAGTCACTAAGCACCAAAATAATTCAAGAAAGGATGCAACAGTTGAATAAGAACATTTAATACCAATGGTAAAATAATAAATTTAGAAAAGAAAAATAAAAATATGCACAAATTTAAAATGCAATGAATAAAATATGCAAGTAAATTAAGTAAAATAGAATGAAGGTGAAAAAGAATGAGAAGTGAAAGAAATAAAGTAAGAAAGACAGAAGAAAAAAGAAAAGATAGAAGAGATTAGGATTAGAAAAGAAAAGACAAGATAATTGGCGCTGATCTAGATAAGTTGTGCGGCGCAGGCGACGCGGACGCGTGGGTGATGCAGTCACGTGGTGCGCGATAAGGTCAGGTGACGCGGACGCGCGGGTCACGCGATCGCGTGGCCTGATTTGTGCGATTGGCGCGAGTGTAGCCTCGCATTCGCACAACTCTCTGTTCGAAACTCTTTTCGCCAAATTTTTGGGTGACGCGGTCGCGTGGTTGACGCGATCGCGTGAATGGCCTTTCTTTTAAAAATGACTAGGGCTTGTGCTTCTAGCATGGTTCCAGCCCCACTCCATCACAACTCTGCCATACACCCGTTTACGTCGATTTCACAGGGCCACGCGTTCACGTGGGTGATGCGGACGCGTGGGAGGCATTTTTCCCACATGACGCAGACGCGTCGTTGACGCGGTCGCGTGGATCAATTTTGTGCAAAAGGCATGCCTCCAGCCACGCTTTCACGTGACTCTCTATTCACGTTTCTTTTCTTCCAAACGCACTGGTGACGCGGATGCGTCGGCGACGTTGTCGCATCGCGTGCGATTTTTTTTTTATATATGTAGTATCTAGAATGCAATGCTAATGTAGATGCAATAAATAATTCCAGGTTCAATGAAAATAAAATAAAATAAAATAAAAACAAATAAAACGAAATAAAATTGAAAAAGGAACGATCATACCATGGTGGGTTGTCTCCCACCTAGCACTTTTAGTTAAAGTCCTTAAGTTGGACATTTGATGAGCTTCCTGTTATTGTGGCTTATGCTTGAACTCATCCAGGAATCTCCACCAATGTTTGTGATTCCAATATCCTCCGGGATCCCAAATCTTGTTTCTACACCCGTCTTCAAGTTGATTATCATGATTCCATCCATGTGGTTCAGCTTTAGAATTCTCAGTGAAGCGTCCAAACAACTTCCTAGACCCATTCAGTTGAGCTTTACACCAACCCTTGCATTGAAACTTTGAGCACACAACCATGTTGAACCTTGCATGATAACTCCAACTACTAACCATCTTCCTTTTACGCTTAATGCCACAAAGAGCTCTAAGCTGACCATCTATTTCAAGTAAAGCATATTCAAGTGAGCTAATTAAGCTTAGAGATGAAATATTTACCCACTTGAATGAAGGAATGGATGGTGATGGCTTTGGGGGAGAGGTCTCTAACAGCATTGGCAAGGTGATTTCCAGCTCCAGTCCCTTGAGTTCTTCCTTGTCAACTTCCACCTCCTTGTAAGTTTCTTCAATATCAACCTCTTCCTATTGGTAGCTTTCTTCCAATTCAATCTCTTCTTCATTTCTCACCAAGGGCATGGGAGGTTGTGCTTCTTCCTCTGTAATCTCCATCTCTTGACCAACCTCTTCCAAGTCTTCAACTATGATATGCCTTGGAGGTTGTACACCCTCCTCAACATCAACTGCAACCGTCTTGGAAGGAGGTTCTATGTCTTGACTTTCCCATGGAGGTTTAGCATCTCCCAAGTCTTCAACCACTTCTTCTTCTTCAATAATTTCGGCTTCCTCCACTTGTTCCAGTACAAATTCATGCTCCTTACTGTCCACCAGAGTTTCTAATGTCTCCTTCATGCTACGTTCTTTATTAGATTATCCACATGAAGCCATGGGGATTCCTTGAGTGTTCGAACGTCGGGAAGCTAATTGATGTATCGCTTGCTCCAATTGATGAAGGGTTGCATGAAATTGATCCACTGTTTCCTTGAGACGATCCGTTGATTCTTGTTCCGCTTGGGTATCATAAGTAGGAACATAAGGCTCTTGGATTGATGGATATGGATATGGTGCATATGGAGGTGGTGGTTCTATATATGTTTCACATGGTTCATAAGGTGGTTGGTATGGTAGATGAGGGTTAGGATCATATGAGGGTGTTTGGTGGTAAGGGACTTGTGAGTATGGTGGTCCAAAATGATGTTGAGGAGGTGGGTCATAGGTATATGATGGGGGTCCACCATATCTATCGTCTTGGTATGCACCTCAGAATGGCTCTTGACTATAGCAGTTAGGTGGGTGTTGGTTGTCACGGAAGTGTCCACCATAACTGTTGTTTTGACATGCATTGTGGAATGGTTGTGGTCTATGGTATCTTGGAGGGTGTTGTTGCCTAAAGGGTTGATCAGATCCTCGTGGCTCCTTCCATCTCTGATTGTTTTGACCTTGATGTATGTTCCTGTTATAATTTCCATTCCTTGCAACAGCATTGGAACTAAACTCAAAGCGAGAGGGGTGAGAACTCATAATAGTAAATAAAAATTAAAAACGAAAATAAAAACAAATTTTAAATTAAAAGGTTATTGAAATTTAAATTTTTGAATTTGAAAATTAAATTTTGAAATTTGAATTTTGAAATTTGAAATTTAAATATTGAATTTTGAAATTTGATTTTTGGAATAAGATAAGATAAGATTTTGAAAAAGATATGATTTTTTTTTTGAAAAAGATTTGAATTTTGAAATTTAAGTTTTGAAATTTTAAAATTTGAAATTTGAAATTTAAATTTTAAATTTTTAAATTTGAATTTTGAAAATTGAAATTTGAAATTTTGAAATTTGAATTTAAAATTTTTTTAAATTTGAAATTTGAGTTTTAAATTTTTGAATTTTTGAATTTAATGAGGAAAGAGAAAAACAATAAAATGACACCAAACTTAAAATTTTTAGATCAAAATGAAGAAAACAACTAAGAACAACTTGAAGGTCAAGATGAACACGAAGAACAAATTTATGAAAAAAAAAATTTAATAACTAAATAAAAACCAATAACCTCTTAATTTATGAAAAAGCAAAAATAAAAATAAAAATAAAAACAAATAAACAACCAAAAAGAAAATATTTACAATAACCAATAATAAGGCACACGTTTGCAATTCCCCGGCAACGGCCCCATTTTGAAGAGAGAACTTTTGCATGGTCTAGAAATTCGCAGATAAATCCTCGTTGCAGGTATAGCTTCTAAACCAACAAAAGTCCTTTCTTACAAACGTTTTGGTTGTCACAAATAACAAACCCCTTTAAAATTGATAACCGAGTATTTAAACCTCGGGTCGTCTTCTCAAGGAATTGCAAGGAGGTGTTCTAATTATTGGTTATCAGTCTTGTAAATTAGGGGTTTTGAAAGTAAGGAAGAAGTATGTTAAATGATAAGAAAAATAAAATAGTAATAATAAAATAAACTCTTGGCAAGGTATTGGAACTGGAAATTCTGTCCTTGTTATCCTTATCAGATGTGATGAGAATTGGGTTTTAATCCCACTAAGTTAACCTTTACTAAAGCAAAGGAAAGTCCAGTGGACTAATTAGCTTGATTCTCAAGTCCTAGTCAATCCCTGTAGAAAGACTAGCTTTAGAGCAATCCAGATCAATTAGTAATCTTCCAATTTCAATCACTGCTGAGTTTGACAACTCAAGTGTTACCAATTTCTTAAACAAAGCCAAAAGGAAAGAAATTCTACTTGAATGAAAATAATTTGGATAAATCGAGAGCATTAATAAATCAAAGAGAGCAATCATAAGTCTGAAATACCTCAAATTGTATTAATTAAAAAAAATCATATGTAACATGGAAGAGTTCATAAATTATATTGGAAAAATAAATAAAAGGAACATTGAACCTGATAAAAAGAAACAATCCTGAAAGCAAAGAAATCCTAAATCCTAATCCTAAGAGAGAGGAGAGAACCTCTCTCTCTAAAAACTACATCTAACCCTCAAATTATGTGTTGTGAGCTGATTATTATGAATGAATGGATTCCGCCACTTTATAGCCTCTAATCTGTGTTTTCTGGGCCGAAAACTGGGTCGAAAACAGCCCAGAAATTGCTGGAGAAGAAATCTGCCACGCTGATTTTCGCCACTGCGATGCGTCCGCGTGGAGCACGTGTTCGCATCACCTAGCATCAAGGCAACCATGGCATATTATATATCAAATCGAAGCCCCGGACGTTAGCTTTCCAACGCAACTGGAACCCCGTCATTTGGACCTCTGTAGCTCAAGTTATGATCGTTTTAGTGCGAGAGGGTAAGGCTGATAGGTTTGCAGTTCCTTCAACTTCTTGTATTCCTCCCACTTTTGCATGCTTCCTTTCCATCCTCCAAGCCATTCCTGCCCTGTAATCTCTGAAATCACTTAACACACATATCAAGGCATTTAATGGTAATAAGAGAGGGTTAAACATATCAAAATTGATACCAAAGAAGCATATTTTCAATCATAGAACAAAATCAGGAAGGAGAATGTAAACTCATACAAATAGTATGAATAAGTGGGTAAAGAGTTGATAAAAATCACTCAATTGAGCACAAGATAAACCATGAAATAGTGGTTTATCAATCAGCAATAAGATCTCTTCCCTTCTATGCTACTCTAAAGAAAGGAAAGAGGTTTGAATGGACAATGGAGTGCGAACAAGCCTTCCAAGATTTCAAAAGATTCCTAGGACCGCCACCTATCCTATCTCGGCCCCGAGAAGGAGAACCACTCATATTGTACCTCGCGGTAGGAAGTCGGGCAGTAGCCTCAGCACTAGTTCGAGAAGACGAGAGAGGGCAACAACCCGTGTACTTCATCAGTAAAGCATTACAAGGATCCGAGCTGAACTACCAAAAAATAGAAAAATTTGCCTATGCTCTCATACTAACATCTCGACGACTTCGCCCGTACTTCCAAGCTCACACCATTAAGATTCGGACCAACCAGCCCATAAAAGCGATACTGCAGAAAACAGACCTAGCAGGCAGAATCTTGCAATGGGCAGTCGAGTTGTCCGAATTCGACCTTCACTACGAAGCTCGGACGGCCATCAAATCACAATACTTGGCCGACTTCATAGCAGAATTTACAGACACCCCAGAAACCCCCAAAGAATGGAATCTCTATGTGGACAGTTCCTCGAATAAGACTGGAAGCGGCGCAGGTGTGATAATTGAAAGCAACCAAGGAACCCAAATCGAATTTTCTCTCAAATTCGGGTTCCCTGCCTCAAACAACCAGGCGGAATATGAAGCACTACTAGCTGGTTTAAAGCTGGCTAAAGAAGTCGGAGCTCAAAGACTCATTATCTTCAGCGACTCACAGGTGATCACTTCACATATGACGTGGAGCTACCAAGCTAAGGATCCCACTATGAAAAAATACCTGGGTAAAACCAGGGAACAGCTCGAACAACTCCGGGAATATGAGATCCACCACATACCCCGCGAACAGAATGGCCGAGCTGACGCTCTCTCAAAATTAGCCAGCACCAAACCAGGAGGCAACAATAGAAGCCTCATCCAGGAAATACTACAGAACCCGTCAATCTCGGAAGAAGAAAAAGTCCTGGCCATAACAGGTCTAGATCAAGGATGGATGACTCCCATAATTAACTACCTCAAAATAGAAACACTTCCTACAGATGAGAAGGAGGCAAAAAGGTTAAATCGGGAGGCACAATACTACACTATCATAAACAATACTCTATACAAAAGAGGAATTTCAATACCTGAAAGAGACCTGAACAAGGTCCAAGAAAGAGGATTACAAAAATAACTTAGAAGGGCCCGACATAATGAAGTCGGCCCAAAACATAAAAGTTATAAAAGTAATCCCTAAAAGAGACCTGAACAAGGTCCAAGAAAGAGGATTACAAAAATAACTTAGAAGAGCCCGACATAATGAAGTCGGCCCAAAACATAAAAGTTATAAAAGTAATCCCTGAAAGAGACCTGAACAAGGTCCAAAAAAGAGGATTACAAAAATATTGGAGAGATGCCTTCTAAAGTTCCTGAGGGGATGTCCGATTGGTTGGACTCCCTTGTCTTAATGTGTGTTTCTGTGGTGGATGCTGAGTTTTGTGTAGAGCTAAGAAAACATCATAGGGTTTGTGGTAGCGGTGCCCAGGAGAGGGATTATGAGCTTGTAGTGCCTGACTCTGCCTTTGAGATTGATTTGTTGTGGTCGTGTAATGTCGCCCCGTCCCAGCTTCATCCAAATTCCTGGGGCTTTGTTAAGATCTTTCAGCTGGTTTGTCAGGAGTTAGGTGTCACACCTTCTCAGACTCTTTTCCTCTATCTTTTTGTTTCGGCCAAGCCCGGGGCTTCTTCCAAAAAGAAAGCTTCTTGGGTTTCTTTTAGATCTGCCCAAGGACATAAAGTTTTTCCCATGTACGATGAGTCCTTTAAGGACTTTAAGAACTATTTCTTTAAAGTTCGAGCTGTTGAGGGAGCCCGCCCCTTTTTCCTTGATGAGAATGATGAGCCTGATTTTCCTCTAGAATGGCAAAAGAATGTGACAGTGTCTCGTTATACTTGGGAGATGCTTGACGAGGTCGAGCGGGCTTTTGTTATTGTTCTTGAAGATATATAGGGGGAACCTCCCCACCTTGATACCAAAAAGTTTCTGGGGGACCCGTCCCTGGTCCGAATTGCATTGGGTATTATCTGACTTGTTTTTGTCCTTGTTTTTAGCTTTGCCTTCTTTTCTTTACGATTGTAACCCCTTACTATGGTTGATTCTGTTTTTGAGAGATGTCTAAAAATAATGAATCCATGAAGGCTTTCAAGAAGGCCAGGAAGGCTGCTGCCGCTAAAAACATGTCGGTCAAGGTGGCAGGAGAGGGATCTTCTCAGGTTCAGGTGAAGCCATCCGTGCCGAGTTCACCGGGGCTGAGGAGGGTGATCCCTACTCCCCGGGTTCATCTGACTGACCTTCCACAAACTTCAGCTGCTGGCGCTGGCGCTCCTCCTCCGAAAAAACAAAAAATATCTGAGCTTTTTAACCTTGATGCCCTGATTTTGATGCTGTCGAGTTTGTCGACCAGCAGATTGCCCCCTATGGAGGTCTTCTAATGGATGATGTGTCTATTCTTCATCACCTGAAGTTCATAACTAGAAGTAGTGTGAAGATGGCTCATATGGGTGCGGCTCTTTTTCGAACTGCTCAGGGTATTCCGGTTCATGCTACAAAATCTTTCATGATAGAGGCTAAGTCGGAGTTTGATAGAATAAAAGGTTTGAAGGAGGAGCTGAAGGTAAAGTTGGCGAAGGTGGAGAAAGAATTAGAGGGTGAAAAGGCTAGTTCTATGGCCTTGGCAGCTTCCGTGAAGTTGGCTGAAGACACAGCATTAAGGCACAAGGATAGCTACGTCACGTCCTATAGGGAAGTGATGCGTCTTAGGGAGGAGTTGGAGTCGGCCCGGGTTGATTATGCCGAGCTCCAGGGTCACCTTGTGGGCAGTGTAAATGCTGCTTATGAGAACTTGAACGAGCAGGTTCGAGTTATTGCACCTGAGGCCGACCTTACTCTCTTTAGTCTGGACAATGTTGTAAAGGATGGCAAGATTGTTCCTGACGACCCTGATGACGATGATGTTAAACCTCCCTTCGTGCCTGCTGCCAAACCCTCTGAGGTGCCAACTTCTTCAATTCCTTCGGTTGAGGCCAGTCATCCCGAGTCAAAACCTGATTGTCGAATCTTGAATCGGGATGATGGGACTGTGGATGCCGTACCTCTTCGGACTCGTGCTCCTTCACCTCGTGTTGATGCTACTAAGGAGCCTTAGGATTCCTAGTTAATTTTCTAATTGCTTGTGTAGGTAGCCCGGCTTGTGGGCTTTTTTAAACTCTTTATTTTGTAAATGATGTTTCTGACTTTTGCTGCACTCCTAGTTGCTTGTTTAGCAACCTTATTTTGAAAAACAAAGTAATTTTCAAGCCCTTGGGGTTAGTTTTGGTAACCTTTTGGGCTTGTTATTATCATAACTTGTGTTTTTTCGTAACATGTCCTTCTGTATTCGTCTAGGTACCTTTCTAGGTCTTTGGGAGTGTTGGAATTTTCATTTTCTGATGTCTTTAGACTGGCTAGAGCCTTTGCCTGATGTTATTTCCAGTAATTTGTGTTGTTTAAAATTACTTGGTATAATGCTAAAGCTTTCGAGACGTCGATCTAGTCATGTCGGTTTTGTCCAAGATATTTTTTAGTAATCCTCTTTTTTGGACCTTGCTTAGGTCTCTTTCAGGGATCACCTTACGTCTTGGGCTGACTCCTTCGTGTTGGGTCCTCCTAAGTTATTTTTGTAATCATCTTTCTTGGACCTTGTTCAGATCGCTTTCAGGGATTACTTTAAGCCTCATCCAGGAAATACTACAGAACCCGTCAATCTCGGAAGAAGAAAAAGTCCTGGCCATAACAGGTCTAGATCAAGGATGGATGACTCTTATAATTAACTACCTCAAAACAGAAACACTTCCTACAGATGAGAAGGAGGCGAAAAGGTTAAAACGGGAGGCACAATACTACACTATCATAAACAATACTCTATACAAAAGAGGAATTTCAATACCATTGTTAAAATGCGTACCGACTTCCAACACGAAGGAAGTTCTAGAAGAAGTACACAGTGGTATCTGTAGCAATCATCTCGAAGCAAAAGCACTCACCAAAAAAGTACTTCGGGCAGGATTTTATTGGCCAACTCTAAAAAAGGAGGCCACAGAGTTCGTAAAGACATGTCCACCATGTCAAAAGCATGCCAACTTTCACATCGCCCCGCCAGAGGAGCTCATCAGCGTAACCTCACCTTGGCCATTTGCAAAATGGGGACTCGACCTTCTCGGACCCATTCCTCAGGGATCGGGACAAGTTAAATTCCTCATAGTAGGAGTAGACTATTTCACAAAGTGGATCGAGGCAGAACCCCTAGCTAACACCACTGCTCAAAGAAGTTGAAAATTCCTATACAGGGACATTGTCACAAGGTTCGGGGTCCCATACTGCATCACCACAGACAATGGCACCCAATTCACAGATGCAGGCTTCAGAAAATTAGTAGCCGACTTGAACATAAAGCACCAGTTCACTTCCGTCGAACATCCCCAAGCCAATGGACAAGCCGAAGTTGCCAACAAAGTCATATTGGCTGGGATAAAATGGAGATTACAAGACGCAAAGAGAGCTTGGGCCGAAGAACTCCCACAAGTCCTATGGGTATATCGAACAACACCGCATTCCACCACAAAGGAATCACCCATCCGATTAACATACGGAATGGAGGCAATGATCCTAGTAGAGATCGAGGAAGGGTCACCTAGAGTGGTCCACTACAATGAAGAAGCCAACTCCCAACTTCAAAGGGAAGAGCTTGACCTACTTCCTGAAATCCAAGAAAGAGCTCGGATCAGGGAAGAAGCACTAAAACGCCTGCAACCTAAGAAGGTACTATAACTAGAGATGGTAAAAGATCTCAGCATAAGATGCACTCTTTTTCATAAAAAGATTTTTTAACGAGGCACCAAGTTGAGATCAAGAAATTATCCGACTCAAAAGGATAAAAACTCCGTATGTACATATTTTCAATTTCTTTTAAATAAAATATATTAGACGTTCTACAAGTTTTCAAGACGTATTAATCTGAAACATTCATCGTCCGATTATAAAGCAACAGATTGGCAGAAAGTGAAAAACAAATTCACTGCACGATCACGATAAAGACCAACAGAGATGAAAACCAAACTCATCTAAAGGTCGACTAAACGAGGATTTAACCCATCTTCTACAAATTGACAAAGATGAAAACAGAATAATGCAAGAAGTTATCGAAAGTGATCCGGAGAAAGGACCTGACGAGGTCCTAATGGATTGGTAAATAATAACTTAAAGACTGGCCGACGTTAAGAAGTCGGACCAAGTCAACCCAAGTTATAAGTAAACCCTAGAAAGAGGTCTGGCCAACCCTATAAAAGAAGATTACTTTAACTTAGAAGGGCTCAACATAACGAAGTCAGCCCAAAACCTAAAAGTTATAAAAGTAATCCTTGAAAGAGACCTGAACAAGGTCCAAGAAAGAGGATTACAAAAATAACTTAGAAGAGTCCGACATAATAAATTCGGCCCAAAACACAAAAGTTATAAAAGTAATCCCTGAAAGAGACCTGAACAAGGTCCAAAAAAGAGGATTACAAAAATAACTTAGAAGAGCTTGACATAATGAAGTCGGCCCAAAACACAAAAGTTATAAATGTAATCCCTGAAAGAGATCTGAACAAGGTCCAAGAAAGAGGATTGCAAAAATAACTTAGAAGAGCCCGACATGACGAAGTCGGCCCAAAACACAAAAGTTATAAATGTAATCCCAGCTGGACACGTCATCTCCGACCAGTACAGAAGATTACTTTTATAACTTTTGTGTTTTGGGCCGACTTCGTCATGTCGGGCTCTTCTAAGTTATTTTTGTAATCCTCTTTCTTGGACCTTGTTCAGATCTCTTTCAGGGATTACATTTATAACTTTTGTGTTTTGGGCCGGCTTCATTATGTCGGGCTCTTCTAAGTTATTTTTGTAATCCTCTTTTTTGGACCTTGTTCAGGTCTTTTTCAGGGATTACTTTTATAACTTTTACATTTTGGGCCGACTTCATTATGTCGGGCTCTTCTAAGTTATTTTTGTAATCTTCTTTTTTGGACCTTGTTCAGGTCTCTTTCAGGGATTACTTTTATAACTTTTATGTTTTGGGCCGACTTCATTATGTCGGGCTCTTCTAAGTTATTTTTGTAATCCTCTTTCTTGGACCTTGTTCAGATCTCTTTCAGGGATTACATTTATAAGTTTTGTGTTTTGGGCCGACTTCATTATGTCGGGCTCTTCTAAGTTATTTTTGTAATCCTCTTTTTTGGACCTTGTTCAGGTCTTTTTCAGGGATTACTTTTATAACTTTTACATTTTGGGCCGACTTCATTATGTCGGGCTCTTCTAAGTTATTTTTGTAATCCTCTTTTTTGGACCTTGTTCAGGTCTCTTTCAGGGATTACTTTTATAACTTTTATGTTTTGGGCCGACTTCATTATGTCGGGCTCTTCTAAGTTATTTTTGTAATCCTCTTTTTTGGACCTTGTTCAGGTCTCTTTCAGGGATTACTTTTATAACTTTTATGTTTTGGGCCGACTTCATTATGTCGGGCTCTTCTAAGTTATTTTTGTAATCCTCTTTCTTGGACCTTGTTCAGGTCTCTTTCAGGGATTACTTTTATAACTTTTAGGTTTTGGGCCGACTTCGTTATATCGAGCCCTTCTAAGTTAAAGTAATCCTCTTTTATAGGGTTGGCCAGACCTCTTTCCAGGGTTTACTTATAACTTGGGTTGACTTGGTCCGACTTCTTAACGTCGGCCAGTCTTTAAGTTATTATTTAGCAATCCATTAGGACCTCGTCAGGTCCTTTCTCTGGATCACTTTCGATAACTTCTTGCATTATTCTATTTTCATCTTTGCCGATTTGTAGAAGGTTGGTTGAATCCTCGTATAGTCAACCTTTAGATGAATTTGGTTTTCATCTCTGTTGGTGTTTATCATGATCTTACAGTGAATTTGTTTTTTACTTTCTGCCAATCTGTTGCTTTATAATCGGACGATGAATGTTTCAGATTAATGCGTCATGAAAACTTGTAGAACGTCTAATATATTTTATTCAAAAGAAAATGAAAATATGTACATACGGAGTTTTTATCCTTTTGAGTCGGATAATTTCTTGATCTCAACTTGGTGCCTCATTAAAAAACCTTTTTAGGAAAAAGAGTGCATATTATGCTGAGATCTTTTACCATCTCTAGCTATAGTACCTTCTTAGGTTGCAGGCGTGCCACGACCTAGGAAGCTCTCACCCATCGAGTTCGGATAGTCTGTAGTAGCCCTTCCCAAGTACTTCTATGACTCGGTAGGGTCCTTTCCAGTTTGCTGCCAGCTTTTGACAATGTTCCTGTATAGGAATTTTCGACTTCTTTGAGCAGTGGCGTTAGCTAGGTGTTCTGCCTCGATCCACTTTGTGAAATAGTCTACTCCTACTATGAGGAATTTAACTTGTCCCGATCCCTGAGAAAAGGGTCCAAAAAGGTCGAATCCCTCATACCCTGGGTCGAGCTATCCGATCCGGAATGTTCAGTAACAAAGCGACCGACCTCTTCAGGTCAGGCTATCCGACCTCTTCTCAAAGAGCTCGGCCAAACCGACAGAAAAGCCCAGTAAAGGGCCCAAAAAGAGGAACACGACCCAAATCCAGAGGCAGTACCAGCCTATAGAGATAAAGGCGATTCCCTTGAAGATAAGCTGGCCTCACCCAAAGATATGATAAGATAAGATAACTAACTTATCTTATCTAAGAAGGTCACTCCACACCATTATAAATATACTGGAGCACCCATGTATAACTCATACTCTGATTCTACTAAAAAACCTGTTTAATACCCATGCTAACTTAAGCATCGGAGTCTCTTGCAGGTACCCCCCACCCTCCGATGACGAAGGATCAGCAGTGCAGCCAGTCCAACAAGTCGGACACGACAGCTCCGGCCGCCACCCACCAGCCGGACACGTCATCTCCGACCAGTACAGAAGATCTCGTCCGAGATCAACCTACAGTTTCAGGTAATCCTCGGAACAGTAACCAACCCACACACAACAACGTCAATCAAGATATACCATCCTCAACTATGCAATCATGTGAGATCAAGAGCAACTTTGAGAGAATGGAAGCTGCAATAGCACAACTGTCCTCACAAATTAGAGGAGCAGTCTCCACCCTCATGGACAGACAAGCACAAACTGACAGAAGGATTGATGCTAATCAAGAGGAATATAGGTCAAATCTGAAAAATTAAGGCGCAGCAATCTCAAAGTTGGAAGCACAAGTGGGGATTTTGTCCAAGAAAATCCCACTTTCCACACACACATTTCCTAGTGATACCATGGCTAACCCAAAAGGGGAATGCAAAGCCATTACCCTAAGAAGTGGGAAGGTTGTAGAAGAAGGAACCCCAAGCAAAGACAAGCATGAAGAAGTTGTAGCAAAGCATGAGAACAAGGATGGAGAAGAAATCCCTGCTCCACCTCCACCAAAACCAGTCTTGAAGCCTTATGTGCCAAGGGCACCATACCCAGAAAGACTGGGAAAAGATGGAAAGGATGGCCAGTTTTCTAACTTCCTAGAGATCTTCAAGAGGCTCCAAATCAACATACCATTTGCTGAGGCATTAGAACAAATGCCACTCTATGCTAAATTTTTGAAGGAGCTTATAACCAAAAAGAGGAACTGGGAAGAAAAACAAACCATAATCTTGACTGAAGAATGCAGCGCCATCATACAGAAGAAGCTGCCTCAAAAGCTAAAAGACCTAGGGAGTTTCCAAATTCCCTGCATCATAGGAGACATCACCATTGAGAAAGCTTTGTGTGATTTGGGAGCTAGCATAAATCTTATGTCCCTGACCATGATTAGAAGGATGAAGATTGAGGAAGCCAAGCCAACAAGAATGGCACTCCAATTGGCTGACAGAACATTTAAGTTTCCACATGGGGTGGTGGAAGACTTGCTAGTGAAAGTAAGAGAGTTCATCTTTTCTGCTGATTTCGTTGTGCTGGACATGGAAGAAGAGGCCAACACGTCAATTATCTTAGGAAGACCATTCCTAGCTATTGCTGGAGCCATCATCGATGTGCAAAAAGGAGAACTAGTCTTGAGGTTGCATGAAGAGAAAATGGTCTTCAATGTCTTCAAAGCAATGAGTTACCCCAAGGAATCCATAGGAGAATGCATGCTGGTAGACACCATGGAATAAATAGTTCAAGAAGCCTTGGAGGAAGAACAATGTGGAAGAACCATTGAGCTGGAACAAGCACCAAATGGAGAATCACCACAAGCAACCATGGGAAACTCAATCACGCCAACCATTACAAGCAACAAAGATGTAGAGTCACCAAACTAGAGCTAAAAGTATTACCACCCAGCTTGAAATATGCATATCTAGGTGCCAACAACACCCAACCAGTGATGATAAATTCAAGTCTGAGTAAGGAACAAGAAGAGGAGTTCATCCAAGTGTTGAGACAACACAAGGATGCCATAGGCTAGACACTTGCAGATTTGAAAGGGATCAGTCCTTCAATGTGTATGCATAAGATCTTACTTGAAGAAGATGCCAAACCTTCAAGACAACAACAAAGGAGGCTGAACCCAACTATAAATGAAGTGATTCAGAAAGAAGTGTTGAAATTATGGCAAGCAGGGGTGATCTACCCCATCTCAGATAGCCCTTGGGTAAGCCCGGTGTAAGTAGTCCCTAAGAAAGGAGGGATCACTGTTGTGGCAAATGAGAAGAATGAATTTATACCCACAAGGACAGTGACCGGATGGCGTATGTGCATTAACTACCGAAAACTCAATGAAGCCACCTGGAAGGACCACTTTCCCTTACCTTTCATGGACTAGATGCTTGAAAGATTGGCAGGACATGAGTACTATTACTTCCTAGATGGGTATTCGGGCTACAATCAAATTGTTGTAGACCCCAAGGATCAGGAAAAAACTTCATTTACTTGTCCATATGGTGTCTTTTCTTATAAGAGAATGCCCTTTGGATTGTGCAATGCACCTGCAACATTCCAAAGGTGCATTCTTTCCATTTTTTCAGACATGATTGAGAAGTTCATAGAAGTATTCATGGATGACTTCTCTGTATTTGGTAACTCATATTCTGATTGCCTATACCATCTTGCTCTTGTGCTAAAAAGGTGTCAAGAAACCAACCTGATTTTAAACTGGGAGAAGTGCCATTTTATGGTGACTGAAGGGGTGGTTCTTGGTCACAAGATTTCAAAAGATGGCATAGAAGTGGACAAGGCAAAAGTGGAAGTAATTGAAAAATTACCTCCACCATGCAATGTCAAAGCAATCAGAAGTTTTTTGTGACGCCTCCAGATGATTAGCCATGCAGTGACAGCGCATTGGACTATTTTCCAGAGAGGATCAAAAGTAGCCATTGACAACGGTGATGTCCTTACATATAGCCAGCCATAGAAAGGAGTAAGACTGATTGGATGAAGACAGCAGGAAAGCAAAGGTTTAGAGGGACAAAAGCATCTCCATACATTTATCTGAAATTCTCACCAAGGATTTACATAAGTATTTCTATCCCTATTTTATTATTTATTTTCGAAAACTCCATAACCATTCTATATCCGCCTGACTGAGATTTAGAAGATGACCATAGCTTGCTTCATACCAACAATCTCCGTGGGATCGGCCCTTACTCGCGTAAGGTTTATTACTTGGACGACCTAGTGCACTTGCTGGTTAGTTGTGCGAAGTTGTGAAAAAAAGTTGAGATTACAATTGAGCGTACCATGTTGATGGCGCCATTGATGATCACAATTTTGTGCACCAACTTTACTGCACCTACTCCTGATTTCTATGGGAGAAGCATCTCAATCCCTACCATTGGAGCAAACAACTTTGAGCTTAAGCCTCAATTAGTTTCTCTAATGCAACAGAATTGCAAGTTTCATGGACTTCCATTGGAAGATCCTCATCAGTTCTTAGCTGAATTCTTGCAAATCTGTGACACTGTCAAGACCAATGGGGTTGACCCTAAAGTCTACAGACTTATGCTCTTTCCTTTTGCTGTAAGAGACAGAGCTAGGACATGGTTGGATTCACAACCTAAAGAAAGCCTGAACTCTTGGGAAAAGCTAGTCAATGCCTTCTTGGCAAAGTTCTTTCCACCTCAAAAATTAAGCAAGCTTAGAGTGGAAGTCCAAACCTTTAGACAGAAGGATGGTGAGTCCCTCTATGAAGCTTGGGAGAGATACAAGCAATCGATCCGAAGGTGCCCTTCTGACATGCTTTCAGAATGGAGCATCATAGGAATCTTTTATGATGGTCTGTCTGAACTATCCAAGATGTCATTGGATAGCTTTGCTGGAGGATCTCTTTATCTGAAGAAGACGCCTGCAGAAGCTCAAGAACTCATTGAAATGGTTGCAAATAACCAATTCATGTACACTTCTGAAAGGAATCCTGTGAATAATGGGACAAATCAAAAGAAAGGAGTTCTTGAGATTGATACTCGGAATGCCATATTGGCTCAGAATAAAATATTGACTCAGCAAGTCAATATGATTTCTCAGAGTCTGTCTGGAATGCAAGCTGCACCAGGCAGTACTAAGGAAGCTTCCTCTGAAGAAGAAGCTTATGATCCAGAGAACCCAGCAATGGAAGAAGTGAATTACATGGGAGAATCCTATGGAAACACCTATAATCCTTCATGGAGAAATCATCTAAATCTCTCATGGAAGGATCAACAGAGACCTCAACAAGGTTTCAACAACAACAATGGTGGAAGAAACAAGTTTAACAATGGCAAGCCTTTTCCATCACCTTCTCAGCAACAGACAGAGAATTCTAAGCAAGACCCCTCTGACTTAACAACCATTGTCTCTGATCTAATCAAAACCACTCAAAGTTTCATAACAGAAACAAGGCCCTCCATTAGAAATTTGGAGGCACAATTGGGTCAGCTGAGTAAGAAAATTGCTGAACTCCCTCCTAGCACTCTCCCTAGCAATACAGAAGAGAATCCAAAAAGAGAGTGTAAAGCCATAACCACAACCCACACGGCCGAACTTGGAGAGGAGGAAGAGGCAGTGATTCCCACTGAGGAAGACCTCAATGGACGTCCACTGACCTCCATGGAGTTCCCTAATGAGGAACCATGGGAATCTGAGGCTCATACTGACACCATAGAGATTCCATTAAATCTACTTCTGCCATTCATGAGTTCTGATGAATATTCTTCCTCTGAAGAGGATGAAGATGTTACTGAAGAGCAAGTTGCTAAGTACCTTAGAGCAATCATGAAGCTAAATGCCAGGATATTTGGTAATGAGACTTGGGAGAATGAACCTCCATTGCTCATCAAAGAACTGGATGACTTGACTAGGTGGAGATTACCTCAAAAGAGACAGGACCCTGGAAAGTTCTCAATCCCTTGTACCATAGGCACCATGACCTTTGAGAAGGCTCTGTGTGACCTAGGGTCAAGCATAAACCTTATGCCTCTCTCTGTAATGGAGAAGCTAGGGATCATTGAGGTACAAGCTGCAAGAATCTCACTAGAGATGGCAGACAATTCAAAGAAATAGGCTTATGGACTTGTAGAGGATGTCTTGGTAAAGGTTGAAGACCATCACATCCCTGCAGATTTTATAATCCTAGAGACTGGGAAGCGTATGGATGAATCCATCATCCTTAGCAGACCCCTTGGTGCACAAAATTGTGATCTCTTGGTGCTCTAATCTCAATTCATAATTTGTCACAACTTCGATACAACTAACCAGCAAGTGCACTGGGTCGTCCAAGTAATACCTTACGTGAGTAAGGGTCGAATATTGAGGAACAGCAGAGCTCTACACCTTAATCTATGGAGTGTAGAAACTCTACCGTTAAAATTACATAAGTGAAAGGTCCAGGCATGGCCGAGATGGCCAGCCCCCAAAACATGATCTAAGATAGCATACAACTGATCAAAGATATCTAATACAATAGTAAAAGGTCCTATTTATAATAAACTAGCTACTAGGGTTTACAGAAGTAAGTAATTGATGCATAAATCCACTTTCGGGGCCCACTTGGTGTGTGCTTGGGCTGAGCTTGAAGTCTACACGTGGAGAGGTCATTCTTGGAGTTGAACGCCAGTTTTTGTGCCATTTTGGGCGTTGAACTCCACTTTGCAACTTGTTTCTGGCGCTGGACGCCAGAATTGGGCAGAGAGCTGGCGTTGAACGCCAGTTTGCGTCATCTGAACTCGGGCAAAGTATAGACTATTATATATTGCTGGAAAGCCCTAGATGTCTACTTTCCAACGCAATTAAAAGCGGGGCATTTTGAGTTCTGCAGCTCCAGAAAATCCATTTTGAGTGCAGGGAGGTCAGAATCCAACAGCATCAGCAGTTCTTCTTCAACCTTTGAATCTGATTTTTGCTCAAGTCCCTTAATTTCAGCCAGAAAATACCTGAAATCACAGAAAAATACACAAATTCATAGTAAAGTCAAGAAATGTGAATTTAACATAAAAACTAATGAAAACATCCCTAAAAGTAACTAGATCCTACTAGAAACATACTAAAAACATTGCCAAAAAGCGTATAAATTATCCGCTCATCACAACACCAAACTTAAATTGTTGCTTGTCCCCAAGCAACTGAAAATCAAATAGGATAAAAAGAAGAGAATATACTATAAATTCCAAACTATCAATGAAACATAGCTCCAATCAAATGAGAGGGACTTATAGCTTTTTGCCTCTTGAATAGTTCTGGCATCTCACTTTATCCATTGAAGTTCAGAATGATTGGCATCTATAGGAACTTAGAGTTCAGATAGTGTTATTGTCTAAATTTTTCGTTTATTTTGTGACTCCACATGATCATGAACCTAAGACAACATGAAAAACAAAAATAAAATTAGATAAATAAACATTGGGTTGCCTCCCAACAAGCACTTCTTTAATGTCAATAGCTTGACAGTGGGCTCTCATGGAGCCTCATAGATGTGCAGAGCTTTGTTGAGACCTCCCAACACCAAACTTAGAGTTTGGATATGGGGGTTTGACACCAAACTTAGAGTTTGGTTGTGGCCTCCCAACACCAAACTTAGAGTTTGACTGTGGGGGCTTTGGTTGACTCTGCTTTGAGAGAAGCTTTTTCTGCTTCCTCTCCATGGATGCAGAGAGAGATCCTTGAGTTGTAAACACAAGGCTGTTCTTATTTAATTGAAGGATCAATTCTCCTCTGTCCACATCAATCAGAGCTCTTGCTGTGGCTAGGAAAGGTCTTCCTAGGATGATGGATTCATCCTCTTCCTTTCCAGTAACCAGGACTATGAAATCAGCAGGGATGTAAAGGCCTTCAACCTTTACTAACACGTCCTCTACTTGTCCATAAGCCTGTTTTCTTGAATTGTCTGCCATTTCTAATGAGATTTTAGCAGCTTGCACCCCATAGATTCCCAGTTTCTCTATTACAGAGAGGGGCATGAGGTTTATTCCTGAACCAAGGTCACACAGAGCCTTAAAGATCATGGTGCCTATGGTACAAGGTATTATGAACTTTCCAAGATCCTGTCTCTTCTGAGGCAATGGCAGTTGATCCAGATCACTTAGTTCATTGGTGAACAAGGGAGGTTCATCTTCCCAAGTTTCAATGCCAAATAATTTGGCATTCAGCTTCATGATTGCACCAAGGAACTTGGCAGCTTGCTCTTTAGTAACATCCTCATTCTCTTCAGAAGAGGAATACTCATCAGAGCTCATGAATGGCATAAGGAGGTTTAATGGAATCTCTATGGTCTCTAGATAAGTCTCAGATTCCTTTTGTTCCTCAGAGGGAAGCTCCTTATTGATCACTGGACGTCCCAGGAGGTCTTCCTCCTTGGGATTCACGTCTTCTCCTTCCCTTACAGGTTCGGCCATGGTGCTTATGTCAATGGCCTTGCACTTTCCTTTTGGATTCTTTTCTGTATTGCTTGGGAGAGTACTAGGAGGGATTTCAGTGATTCTTTTACTCAGCTGGCCCACTTGTGCTTCCAAATTTCTAATGAAAGACCTTGTTTCATTCATGAAACTAACAGTGGCCTTAGATAGATCAGAGACTA
>NC_029785.2:82101801-82120314 GCF_000816755.2 Arachis ipaensis
TCTTATCCCAAGAGTTCAAGCTGTCTTTGGGTTGAGAGTCCAACCATATTCTAGCTCTGTCTCTTACAGTAAAAGGAAAAAGCATGAGCCTGTAGACTTCAGGATCTACTCCATTAGTCTTAACAGTATCACAGATCTGCAAGAATTCAGTTAAAAACTGAAAAGGATCTTCAGATGGAAGTCCATGAAACTTGTAGTTCTGCTGCATCAGAGAAACTAGCTGAGGTTTCAGCTCAAAATTGTTTGCTCCAATGGTAGGAATGGAGATGCTTCTTCCATGTAAATTGGAATTAGGTGCAGTAAAGTCACCAAGCATTGTCCTTGCATTATTGTTGTTGGGTTCGGCTGCCATCTCCTTTACTTGTTCGAAATTTTCAATAAGGTTGTCTTTGGATTGTTGTAATTTAGCTTCTCTTAGTTTTCTCTTCAGAGTCCTTTCAGGTTCTGGATCAGCTTCAACAAGAATGCCTTTTTCTTTGTCCTTGCTCATAAGAAAGAGAAGAGAAAAAGAAAAGAAGAGGAATCCTCTATGTCACAGTAAAGAGGTTCCTTATTGTTAGTAGAAGAAGAAAAGGAATAGGGGTGAAGAAGAATGAAGAATCCAAACACAAAGGTGATGATAGGAGCAGAGATGTGAGATGAAGAGAAGTGTTAGTAGATGAATAAATAAATAGAAGGGGATGAGAGGAGGAGAGAATTTTCGAAAATAATTTTTGAAAAAGGTTAGTAGTTTTTCGAAAATTCAAATAAAAAATAAAATAATTAGTCTAATTAAAAAGAAATTTTGAAAAAGAGGGAAGATTTTTTCGAAAATTAGAGAGAGAGAGTTAGTTAGGTAGTTTTGAAAAAGGTAAGAAACAAACAAAAAGTTAGTTAGTTAGTTGAAACAAATTTTGAAAGATAAGAAGTTAGGAAGTTAGAAAAGATATTTTGCAATCACTTTTTTTTGAAAAAGGTAAGATAAGAAGATATTTTTTAAAAGATATGATAGAAATTAGTTTTTGAAAAAGATTTGATTTTTAAAATCTCAATTAATGACTTGATTCACAAGAAATCACAAGATATGATTCTAGAACTTAAAGTTTGAATCTTTCTTAACAAGTAAGTAACAAACTTGAAATTTTTGAATCAAAACATTAATTGTTGTTGTTATTTTCGAAAATTTGATGTAAAAATAAGAAAAAGATTTTTGAAAAAGATAAGATTTTTAAATTGAAAATTTGATTTAACTCATGAAAACAACTAGATTTTAAAAATTTTTGAAAAAGTCAAATCTAATTTTCGAAATTTTAAGAGAGAAAAAGGGAAAGATATTTTTTTTTGAATTTTTAATGATGAGAGAGAGAAACATGGAAATGGTGCAATGCATGAGAATTTTAGATCAAAACATGTGATGCATGCAAGAGTGCTATGAATGTCAAGATGAACACCAAGAACACTATGAAGAACATGATGAACATCAAGAACATATTTTTGAAAAATTTTTTATGCAAAGAAAACATGCAAGACACTAAACTTAGAATTCTTTAATGCTTAGACATAAAGAATTCAGGAATGCATATGAAAAACAAGAAAAGACACAAAACATGCAAATGCAAAGATCAAACAAGAAGACTTACCAAGAACAACTTGAAGATCATGAAGAACACTATGAATGCATGAAAATTTTCGAAAAATGCACGATGAATATGCAATTGACACCAAACTAATAACATGACTCAAGACTCAAACAAGAACACAAAAATATTTTTGATTTTTATGATTTTATAATTTTTTTGTATTTTTTTTTTTTTTTTGCAAATTATTATGAAAAATAAAAATAAGGATTCCAAAATTTTTAATATGAATTCCAGGAATCTTATGCTCTTTAGTCTAAAGCTCCAATCAAAGGGTCAGGCATGGCTTAATAGTCAGCTAAGCTTTAGCATGTTATTACATCCATTGAGGTGATTAGTTGAAGACCAATCCCAAAGCAGTTTGGGTATGGCTTTACAGCCAGATAGGATTCAACATGTTACCATAAAACACTAGAATTCATTCTTAAAAATTCTGAAGAAAAATATATTTTTGAAAACATTTTTATTTAAAATTTTTTTTTTGAAAACAAAGGAGAAAATTTTTGAAATATTTTTGAAAATTTTTTTAAAACTTTTTGAAAAGAAAATGAAAAGAAAGTTACCCAATCTGAGCAACAAGATGAACCGTCAGTTGTCCAAACTCGAACAATCCCCGGCAACGGCGCCAAAAACTTGGTGCACGAAATTGTGATCTCTTGGTGCTCTAATCTCAATTCATAATTTGTCACAACTTCGATACAACTAACCAGCAAGTACACTGGGTCGTCCAAGTAATACCTTACGTGAGTAAGGGTCGAATCCCACGGAGATTGTTGGTATGAAGCAAGCTATGGTCACCTTGTAAATCTCAGTCAGGCGGATATAAAATAGTTATGTAGTTTTTGAAATGTAGTAATAAAATAAGGATAGAAATATTTATATAAATCATTGGTGAGAATTTCAGATAAGCGTATGGAGATGCATTCGTTCCTCTGAACCTCTGCTTTCCTGCTGTCTACATCCAATCAGTCTTACTCCTTTCCATGGCTGGCTTTATGCAAGGGCATCACCGTTGTCAGTGGCTACATCCCCTCCTCTTGTGAAAATGGTCCAAGATGCCCTGTCACGGCACGGCTAATCATCTGAGGTTCCCGATCATGCTGGAACAGGATTCACCCTCCTTTTGCGTCTGTCACTACGCCCAGCACTAGCGAGTTTGAAGCTCGTCACAGTCATTCAATCATTGAATCCTACTCGGAATACCACAGACAAGGTTTAGACTTTCCGGATTCTCTTGAATGCCGCCATCATTCTAGCTTACACCACGAAGATTCCGATTAAGAGATCTAAGAGATACTCATTCAATCTAACGTAGAACGGAAGTGGTTGTCAGGCACGCGTTCATAGGGAATGATGATGATTGTCATGTTCATCACATTCAGGTTGAAGTGCGAATGAATATCTTAGAAGCGAAATAAGATGAATTGAATAGAAAACAGTAGTGCTTTGCATTAATCTTTGAGGAACAGCAGAGCTCCACACCTTAATCTATGGAGTGTAGAAACTCTACCGTTAAAATTACATAAGTGAAAGGTCCATGCATGGCCGAGATGGCCAGCCCCCAAAACGTGATCTAAGATAGCATACAACTGATCAAAGATATCTAATACAATAGTAAAAGGTCCTATTTATAATAAACTAGCTACTAGGGTTTACAGAAGTAAGTAATTGATGCATAAATCCACTTCCGGGGCCCACTTGGTGTGTGCTTGGGCTGAGCTTGAAGTCTACACGTGGAGAGGTCATTCTTGGAGTTGAACGCCAGCTTTTGTGCCATCTTAGGTGTTGAACTCCACTTTGCAACTTGTTTCTGGCGCTGGGCGCCAGAATTGGGCAGAGAGCTAGCGTTGAACGCCAGTTTGCGTCATCTAAACGCAGGCAAAGTATGGACTATTATATATTTCTGGAAAGCCCTGGATGTCTAATTTCCAACGCAATTAGAAGCGCACCATTTTGAGTTCTGTAGCTCCAGAAAATCCATTTTGAGTGTAGGGAGGTCAGAATCCAACAGCATCAGCAGTCCTTCTTCAACCTCTGAATCTGATTTTTGCTCAAGTCCCTCAATTTCAGCTAGAAAATACCTGAAATCACAGAAAAGCACACAAACTCATAGTAAAGTCCTTTATGTTTTCTGTAGGTTGATGATCATGTGAAGTCAGAAAAAGAATTGAAAAAGCAAAAACAAAGTAAAAAACATAATGAAAAATAGAACACCCTGGAGGAGATAGTTACTGGCGTTTAAACGCCAGTAAAGGTAGCAGAATGGGCGTTAAACGCCCAGTCTGGCATCATTCTGGGCGTTTAACGCCAAAAAGGGCACCAGACTAGCGTTTAACGCCAGGAATGGGTAAGAAGCTGGCGTTAAACGCCAGAAATGGGCAGCAGCCTGGCGTTTAACGCCAGGATTGGCAGAAAGGGGCGTTTTGCACGCCACTTAGTGCAGGGATGAGATATCCTTGATACCTCAGGATCTGTGGACCCAACAGGATCCCCACCTACCCCACCTCTCTCTCTCTTCTTCACCCATTCACCAATCATCTCAATACCTCTTCCCTAAAAACCCCTCACCTATCAAATCCTACCATTCTCTTCACCCCTCACATCCATCCTTCATAAAACCCCACATACCTCACCATCCAAATTCAAACCACTTTCCCTCCCAAACCCACCCATAATGGCCGAACCATACACACCCCTCTCACCCCTATATAAACCCATCTTCACTCCTTCATTTTCACATAACCTAAACACCACTTCTACCCCTTGGCCAAAACACAAAGACCACTCCATCTCCTCTATTTCTTCTTCTTTTACTCTCTTCTTTCTTCTTTTGCTCAAGGACGAGCAACCTTCTAAGTTTGGTGTGGTAAAAGCTAAAGCTTTTTGTTTTTCCATAACCATTTTTGGCACTAAAGGCCGGAGAAACCTCTAGAAAGAGGAAAGGGAAGGCAAAAGCTTCCACCTCGAAGTCATAGGAGATGGAGAGATTCCTCTCAAGGGTGCATTAAGACCACTTCTATGAAGTTGTGGCCAAGAAGAAAGTGATCCCCGAGGTCCCTTTCAAACTCAAAAAGAATGAGTATCCGGAGATCCGACATGAGATCCGAAGAAGAGGTTGGGAGGTTCTCACTAATCCCATTCAACAAATCGGAATCTTAATGGTTCAAGAGTTCTATGCCAATGGATGGATCACCAAGAACCATGATCAAAGTGTGAACCCGGACCCTAAGAATTGGCTTACAATGGTCCAAGGGAAATACTTAGACTTTAGTCTGGAAAATGTAAGGTTGGCATTCAATTTGCCTATGGTGCAAGGGGATGCACACCCATATACTAGAAGGGTCAACTTTGATCAAAGGTTGGACCAAGTCCTCATGGACATATGTGAAGAGGGCGCTCAATGGAAGAGTGATTCAAGAGGAAAGCCGGTTCAACTAAGAAGGCATGACCTCAAGCCCGTGGCTAGGGGATGGTTGGAGTTCATCCAACGCTCAATCATTCCTACTAGCAACCGATCTGAAGTTACTATAGACCGGGCTATCACGATTCATAGCATCATGATTAGAGAGGAAGTAGAAGTTCATGAGGTTATATCCCATGAACTCTACAAGGTAGCAGACAAGTCCTCTACTGTGGCAAGGTTAGCCTTCCCTCATCTCATTTGTCACCTCTGTAATTCAGTTGGAATTGACATAGAGGAAGGCATCCTCATTGATGAGGACAAGCCCATCACTAAGAAAAGGATGGAGCAAGTGAGAGAACCTCACCAAGAGCATGAGGAAATTACTCATCATGAAATCCCTGAGATGCCTCAAGGGATGCATTTTCCTCCACAAAACTATTGGGAGCAAATCAACACCTCCCTAGGAGAATTAAGTTCCAACATGGGACAACTAAGGGTGGAGCACCATGAGCATTCCATCCTCCTCCATGAAATTAGAGAAGACCAAAGAACCATGAGAGAGGAGCAACAAAGGCAAGGAAGAGACATTGAGGAGCTCAAGCACTCCATAAGATCTTCAAGAGGAAGAACAAGCCGTCATCACTAAGGTGGACCCGTTCTTTAATTTTCTTGTTCTTTATTTTCTATTTTTCGAATTTTTATGCTTTATGTTTATTCATGTTTGTGTCATGATCATTAGTGTCTAAGTGTCTATGCCTTAAAGCTGTGAAAATGAATCCATTACCTTTCTTAAATGAAAAATGTTTTTAAATTGAAAAAGAAAAAGAAGTGCATGAATTTCAAATTTTAAAACAGTTTAATTATTTTGATGTGGTGGCAATACTATTGTTTTTCTGAATGAATGCTTGAACAGTGCATATTTTTGAATTTGATTGTTTATGAATGTTAAAATTGTTGGCTCTTGAAAGAATGAAGGAAAAGGAGAAACGTTATCTGATGATCTGAAAAATCATAAAATTGATTCTTGAAGCAAGAAAAAGCAGTGAAAAGCTTGTAGAAAAAAAAAGGATATGCGAAAAAAAAAGAGGCAAAAAAAAAGAGAGAAAAGAAAAGAAAGAAAAAGAAAAGCAAGCAGAAAAAGCCAATACCCCTTTAAACCAAAAGGCAAGGGTGATAAAAAGGATCCAAGGCTTTGAGCATCAGTGGATAGGAGGGCCCACAGGAATAAAATCCTGGCCTAAGTGGCTAAACCAAGCTGTCCTTAACCATGTGCTTGTGGCGTGAATGTGTCAAGTGAAAACTTGAGACTGAGCGGTTACAGTCGACGTCCAAAGCAAAAAGAAGAGTGTGCTTAAGAACCCTGGACACCTCTAATTGGGGACTCTAGCAAAACTGAGTCACAATCCGAAAAGGTTCACCCAGTTATGTGTTTGTGGCATTTATGTATCCGGTGGTAAAACTAGAAAACAAAGTGCTTAGGGCCACGGCCAAGACTCATAGAGTAGCTGTGTTCAAGAATCAACATACTTAACTAGGAGAATCAATAACACTATCTGGATTCTGAGTTCCTATAGATGCCAATCATTCTGAACTTCAAGGAATAAAGTGAGATGCCAAAACTGTTCAGAAGCAAAAAGCTAAAAGCCCTGCTCATCTAATTAATACTGATCTTCATAGATGTTTTTGGAATTCATTGTATATTCTCTTTTTTTTTATCCTATTTGATTTTTAGTTGCTTGGGGACAAGCAACAATTTAAGTTTGGTGTTGTGATGAGCGGATAATTTATACGCTTTTTGGCATTGTTTTTAGTATGTTTTTAATATATTTTAGTTAGTTTTTATTATGTTTTTATTAGTTTTTAAATAAAAATCACAATTCTGGACTTTACTATGAGTTTGTGTGTTTTTCTGTGATTTCAGGTATTTTCTGGCTGAAATTGAGGGACCTGAGCAAAAATCTGATTCAGAGGCTGAAAAAGTACTGTAGATGCTGTTGGATTCTGACCTCCCTGCACTCAAAGTTGATTTTCTGGAGCTACAGAAGCCCAATTGGCGCGCTCTTAATTGCGTTGGAAAGAAGACATCCTGGGCTTTCCAGCAATATATAATAGTTTATACTTTGCCCAAGATTTGATGGCCCAAACAGGTGTTCCAAGTCAGCTCAAGAATTCTGGCATTTAACTCCAAAACTGGCACAAAAGCTGGAGTTAAACGCCTAAACTGGCACAAAAGCTAGCGTTTAACTCCAAGAAAAGTTTCTACACGAAAATGCTTCAGTGCACAGCCCAAGCACACACCAAGTGGGCCCGGAAGAAGATTTTTGCATTAATTACCTATTTCTGTAACCCTAGGCTACTAGTTTTCTATAAATAGGACCCTTTGCTATTGTATTTTCATCTTTGATAAGTCTTATGCTATCTTAGACACGTTTGGGGGCTGGCCTCACGACCATGCCTAGACCTTGTTCTTATGTATTCTCAACGGTGGAGTTTCTACACACCATAGATTAAGGTGTGGAGCTCTGCTGTTCTTCATGAATTAATACAAATAGTATTGTTTTTCTATTCAACTCAAGTCTATTTCTTCTCCAAGATATTCATTCGTTCTTCAACTTGATGAATGTGATGATACGTGACACTCATCATCATTCTCACCTATGAATGCGTGACTGACAACCACTTCCGTTCTACATGCAAACAAGCTTGAATGCGTATCTCTTGGGTTTCTAATCTAAGATTGGAACCTTCGTGGTATAGGCTAGAATTATTGGCGGCCATTCTTGAGATCCGGAAAGTCTAAACCTTGTCTATGGTATTTCGAGTAGGATCTGGGAAGGGATGACTGTGACGAGCTTCAAACTCGCGATTGTGGGGCATGTGACAGACGCAAAAGGATCAATGGATCCTATTCTGACATGATCGAGAACCGACAGCTGATTAGCCGATGTTGTGACAGAGCATCAGGACCATTTTCACTGAGAAGACGGGATGTAGCCATTGACAACGGTGATGCCCAACATAAAGTTTTTCATGAAAAGTAGTATGAATGATTGGAAGAAGGCAATAGGAAAGCAGAGGTTCAAGGGGAACAAAGCATCTTCATACGCTTATCTGAAATGCACCAATGAATTACATAAGTATCTCTATCTTTATTTTATGTTTATTTTCATCAACTTAAACTCCATAACCATTTGAATCCGCCGGACTGAGATTTACAAGATGACCATAGCTTGCTTCAAGCCGACAATCTCCGTGGGATCGACCCTTACTCACGTAAGGTTTATTACTTGGACGACCCAGTGCACTTGCTGGTTAGTTGTGCGGAATTGTGACAAAGTGTGATTCACGTTTGAGAGCTCCAAGTCTTTGGCGCCATTGTTGATGATCACAATTTCGTGCACCAGTGTCTCCAGCTCTGTAGGAAACTCCGGCTGCTGAGACAAGATCTGAGACCAAGGTGGGAAAAGGTAAGTTGCCCACAATTTGTACGTGTCCCATGGCATTCCGGATATGTCTTGGTAGATTCAGAGGCTGGTCTGTAAGGATACACCATAGTAGAACGGCCATGTCCGCAGTGAAGGAGGACTCGTGAGTGCTCGGAAAGACGTAATGGGACATGATCTGTGCCCATACGCGAGCCTCCAAGGTAAGTACTGAAGCTGATATTCCCTTAGGGCGGGTACGATTGTATCCGTAGATCCAACGGCTGCCAGGTAGTGTGATAACTCTGAGAACAGCTTCCCAGTCAAATTGATACATCTGGCGCTTGAGTGCAGCTTCTTGAAAAGCGTCCAATCCTTCTGGAAAAGGGGGAAGACTCAAAGCTTGTTGAATAGCCTCTTCTGTAATGGGGACTTGCTTCTGACGGACAAAAACAGGCTGCAGGGTAGGCAGGTAGAAGTTAGAGTAGAACTCGACTACCTAAGAAAGATTGACCTGCTTCTGTTGTCTCTGTAGGAAACCCCATTGTCTTCGTTCAATTTGCGGCTCAGCAAAAGTAGCAATATTGGGCGGGAGGATAAGAAGGTGTTCGTTGTTGGAACTCCTTTCAGCCAGAATAGGGAACATCTGCTCACAGTAGCGACTGGAAAATTGCGCAGTGTCCTTTGCTGGAAAGGCTTTCTCCTTTTCGTCAACCTTTATGATCCTCTTAACTCTTTTTGTTGAGGGCCTGACTGCAGTTGAAGAAGGCTCTGCTACTAGTGATCTTTTAGTTCCTCTTCTTGCTGGAGGTTTGGGAGTAGCTTTCTCCTTTCCTTTCTTGGTGGCCATCCTGAAAGAGGGAAGAGAAAGTAAATTAAATTTAAAGAGATATATAGCAATGAAGAGAACGGAAAAGGATGGTTAGAAATGCACATTAAAAGGTAAATGATGTTAACACATGCCCATGAGTACATGTGAAAGATCATTAATGGAAAATAGTTAGTGCATATGGTGATAAGTAAATGCCAGGTGTTTATTAGCATGCCGGCAAAGGACATGAGTAGCATAGACCAAGCATGACTTTGTAACAAACCATCACGTTTGTATTGACAATTAAATTCAATTAATATAATAGTAAAGGGGATTTGTGAAAAGCAAGCATTGAATAGTAGAATAATATAGAGAAGTGCATAATGCCATATGGGCTTTTTCACAAACACATAGCATGCATGGTGAAGAAGGTATAGAAAGTATTAAAGTGAACATGCAAGCAACCCTTTAAAGAAAATAATATATAATTTTCAAGCAATTTGCAATAATCCACAAGCATATTAAGGAAAAATAACGACTCAAATAAAATTCTAACACTATGTAAAAAGGAAAGAAGAAGAAAGAAAATATGAATAATGAAAAGAAAAAGAAAAGAAAAGAAAATAACAAATAAAATAAGAAGAATGATAGAAAAGAAAAGGATGAAGAAGAAAATAAAAACCTTGTTAATGGAGGGGAGGGAGAGTGAGAGTGAAAGGTGAGATAGAAGGAAGAAGGGGGGAGGAAGAAGTAAGGAGGGAAAAGAAAAATTAGGATTAGAGAGGAAAAAGATAAGATATTTTGGCAATTTAGGTTGAGCTGTGCGGCGCAAGCGACGCGATCGCATGGAGCACACGATCGCGCGACTTGCGCTTAAGGTGAGGGACGCGGTCGCGTGACCCAGTTTGTGCTTCTGGCGCGAGTGCAGCTTCACGCTAGCACAACTCTCTGTTCGAATTGATATATGTGCCAAATTTGAGGTGACGCGATCGCATGGGGCATGCGATCGCGTGAGTGGGCAATATATGGGGTACGACGCGGCCGCGTGGGGCACGCGATCGCATGAGGGAGACTGCGCGTCTAGCGCCAGTCCAGCACCACTCTAGCATAACTTTCAGCTGTGCACCCTTTCTACGTCAAAAATCGGGGCATGCGGCCGCGTGGGAGGCCATTATGCGCATATGACGCGGACGCGTCAGCGACGCAGTCGCGTGGGTAGATTTGTGCCACTGGCACGCCTCCAGCCATGCTCCAGTAAGACTCTCTGTTCGTTTTTAATTTTCTTTCCTCTCCTTGCCATGCGGACGCGTCGCTGATGCGGTCGCGTCGCGTGGCTCTCCCTTTTTTTTTTAAATATGTAATTGCAGATGCACGAAAATACTAATAAATAGAAGAGTTATTGAATAAGAAAAATTAAAATAAAGAAAAGAACGATCATACCATGGTGGGTTGTCTCCCACCTAGCACTTTGCTTTAACGTCCGTAAGTTGGACGCTCCACTAGCCCAGTCTGTGGCTATGTGGGGATCTTCCAAGAAGAAGATCTCGAGTTCCTTGTCTTTCTTCCGCTTTTCGCCATGGTACAGCTTTAAACGATGTCCATTAACTTTGATAAGCTCCGAGCTCGAAGGATGGATAAGGTGATAAACTCCGTACGGTTCGGCCTTCTCTACTCTGTATGGACCTTCCCATCTTGATCTCTGTAACATCCCGCATTTTTGAAAATCTAAATATAAATAAATTATGATTTTATCTTATTAAGTTTAAACTTTATAATTTTAGAAATTATTTTATTAGAACTAATTAAATAGATTCGGAGATAGTTTTATTTTGAATCAATTAATATTCTTAAGTAATTTTATTATAATGGAATATTTTGTATAATTTTAGTAATTGAAAAATAAGAAAGAATTGTATAATTTAATTTAAGTAACTTTTATTCTGAAAAGGTTACGATTTATTTTATTGATTTGATGTTATTTTATAAATTAATCAATTGAGAGTAATTAAATTAGTTTACTAATATTTGGAGTTAGTTCAATTAATATTCTTGTGTAAATTTTTATAGTTGGTTATTTTATATATTTTGAAAATTGTATAATTTAATTTAAATAATTTCTATTATGGATAAATTATGGTTTATTTTATTAGTTTGAGCTCCTAGAGATTAATTTATTAGGAATGATTAAATGAATTTTTGTAAATACTTTAAGTTTAAGTCAATTAATATTTATGTACAACTTTTATTTTAACTAGTTATTTTATATAAATTGAAATTAAAGTTATAATGGAAACATAATGAAAGGTCATATAATTTGATTTAGGTAATTGATATTTCGAGTTTAACCGTATTTTATAAAATGTGATTAGTATGCTTGTTTTATAATTTAAATTAGAAATAATTATTTGAGCTCGTTAATAGATTGATAGATAAAATCTTATGCGTTTTGAAAGTAATCTTTATAGTATTATATTTGAATCTTAAATTGTTATTCTATCTCAAGTATTTTATAAAAGTTATGTTACTTGTATATATATTTTTCCTAGTTTTATGTTTCTTATTTTATACGTACTGTTATTATCTAACACGTATACTCGCTGACCAATCACGCACCGACACACGTACTTCACACTCGTTTATGAGTTATTGGGCCACGCTTATTGTTTCCTCACCACTCATTCACGGTTAAACTCCTACCACATATACGCAATACATATCAAAGAAGGAAAAAAAAGGGGGAACAGAGAAGAAGCAAAGGGAAACGAGAAACTGAGGAAAGGGAGAAGAGGGATCAGGGAAGCACCACAAAGAACAAAGAGACGTGCGCGATCGAGGAAGAAGGTAGCGTTGCCACCGTGCCTCATCATCGTCGCTGAAGCTCTCCATGCCACTATCAACGCCATTTAGGGCAGAAGAGAAGAGGAAGAATGATAGAGAAAAGATATTGGAGCTGCTACAGGAACGGCGGTTCCTGCTTCTAACCTCTGCTCTTTTGATTTCTGGAGCTACCGTGGGTGGAGTTTGTCATCAAAGGAAGCAAGCTGCTGCCACCAACTCTTAATTAAGCCAGTATCCTCCTCTTTGTTCTGATTCCAATTTTTCTATTTTTGAAACCGTAACACTCTCACCCTTACTCTGATTATACTTTGTTTCTCTTCCATGTGCTTGTTTTAATCATGGTTGCCTATATCTTTGTTGCTCAGCCCCTTTTTGGCTCCTATTCCCTGCTACAATTAGGTCGAGTGTTGAAGCTGGTGCTGCCATGGGACGGTTGAAGCTGTTACTGATTCTGAATTTGCTATCTGGGTACTGGTCTTATCTTCTCCTTAGGGTTGATCTTTTTACACGTTTTATTTTGTCACTGCTGTGGTTGCCATGTTCTGGTTTTAATTCTATCTTAGTTCTTGCTTTGTCTTGAATCCCTAGAGCTGAAATTGCTTTTGATTCCTATCCAATTTGAATCCTCTATTTTACTGCAACCATGGTCAGTGCTGCGAAGGCTAATGTTGTTACTGTTCTGGTTGTGGTTGCGTGAGAGTTACCGCTGCTGCCCTGAAACTAAAAGAGAAGAGAGTTGTTACGTTAAAGTATGCGATTGCGACATCGAGGTAGGGGGTTTAAAACGATTTTAATTTAAGAATGCCTACAAGGTTTATTGAATAACTGCAAATAGATTTAATAGTTGTGAGTAATTGATTGATTATGTAATTATTGAATTGTCGCTGAAATTGTGATTGGAATGGTTGAGATTGTGATTTGGAAATGTTGATTTGTGATATTGATTGATTATGTGGATTGGGAATTGCTTGATGACTAATTGTTGAGAATTTCTGAATTTTAATGGGTTATGTTGGATTTGTTCCCATTGAGTTGTTATTTGGTATATTGTAATGTTAATGAACTTGGTTGGTGGTTGATTTGGAATTAGTTTTGAGGGGTTTTGAGGGTTGGATTTTGAATACTAAATAGATTGCTAAAAAACTGATTTTTGAAATTAAAAGGTGACTTTGGAAGTGGATCACGCATTTGCGTCGCCTAGCATCAGGGCAACTATGGCATATTATATATCAAATCAAAGCCCCAGACGTTAGCTTTCCAATGCAACTAGAACCGCGTCATTTGGTCCTCTGTAGCTAAAGTTATAGCCGTTTGAGTGCGAAGAGGTCAGGCTGGACAGCTTAGCAGTTTCTCCAACTTCTTGTATTCCTTCCACTTTTGCATGCTTCCTTTCCATCCTCTGAGACATTCCTGCCCTGTAATCTCTGAAAACACTTAACACACATATCAAGGCATCTAATGGTAATAAGAGAGGGTTAATAATAAGCAAATATAAGATCAAAGAAGCATGTTTTCAATCATAGCACAAAATCAGGAAGGAAAATGTAAAACATGCAAATAGTATGAATAAGTGGGTAAAGAGTTGATAAAATCCACTCAATTGAGCACAAGATAAACCATGAAATAGTGGTTTATCAATTGACAAGTTCACTGTGAAGTGCACGTGGATGCAGCAGACATTCAGTCACCTTCCAGAGGGGGCAGACGAGGAGACAGTCTGGAGGTACGCTAAGCGTACATTATGATGCTACTATCGATGCAACTTTTCGGCGACAAGTCTGGTACCCATATGCATATCAGGTGGCTTCCCTACGTGGTGAGGTTAAAGGTCATGGGCAGTTATAGCTGGGGATCTGTCGCTCTGTCTTGGTTATACAGGTGTCTATGCCGTGAAGCCAACAAGAACGTGGTTGAGTTGGCAGGACCTCTATAGCTCCTCTAGTCATGGATCTTCTAGAGGTTCCTGGGTTTTAGGGTTTGACTCCTTTTACTGGTCGTTGGCCTCGAAGTATGGATATTGATTACTAGTTATTTTCTATGTTGGCATGTCATATTTATATTTTTATCAGTTGTAAATAACTTTTATTAGGTGGCAGGTGGTCAGGTTATTAGGCGACATCAAGCAAGAAGGGACCTTGAGTCGGGCACTACAGACTGTGGATAGATCTACTTCGTCTTCGCGATGTGAGTATTAAATGGTTTAGTGTTTTGTTCTTGATATATTCTGTGATGTTACTGGGGATTTATCATTATGTTGGATGTCATTGCCTTTTCAGTTCATTTGGATGCCGTATAGCTCGCCGGACGTCTTGTAGGTTGTGCATCCTGAGATACTGGAGCCACGTCACATGGCATTTTGGAGGAGCGTGACGGCATTGATATACTTTGCTGTCATAGAGTGGCATCATGACGACATGGATAATGAAGAGCCTGGAAATACCCATAATCACAGGTTTGGTCCCTAAGGGACACTATGTAAGACCCAAGGGAGAATGTGCCTATGGGTGTCATCTCAGCCATAGTGAACTCTGATTGCTGCCAGTTGTACAAAGTCACCGTGAAACACCTTGAGCCCTTCAAATTTGTCTCAATTGCCTTCATCAGATGCTGACTAAACCAATGTCTTATTCCCAATTATGCCTTTGCCTCTCTTCCTTTGCGCATAAAAAGCTCTGCTAACGATCTATATGTGGACTTCACCAGGGAACACACCGGAAGGTTCCTTACATACTTCAGGATCGAGTTAACACACTCGGAGATGTTCGTCGTCATATGCCCGAACCTTCGCCCTTCATCACAATGCTGAGTTCATAGTCAATCTGATTGGTCCAGTTACACATGGCCGGGTCCTCAAAGCGGAGTATGTCAAACTGGTAGCCGAACTCTACCTCAATCTTTGCATAAGCAGCATTCACTAGAAATGCCCTATACGCATTACACGGAAGCCAACCCCTATCAGGAGCCTCTAGTGTAGCCTTAATCCCGTTATGCCTATCCAATTGAGGCGTGACATGCTACGAATGTGGGATAAGAAGAACAACCATGACTCTGCATTCTCACCCTCCACAAATGCAAATGCGATAGGAATGATGTTGGAGTTTTCGTTTTCAAAAATTGCAACTAGCAGTGTTCCACCGTACTTGCCATACAGGTGGGTCCCGTCGATATTAGCCAGAGGCTTGCAATATCGGAACGCCTCAATACATGATGGAAAGTCCAAAAAAGTCGGTGGAAGTATGCTTGCTCCTCACTCACTTGGCCACCCAGTCACACAGGACTCGTCATCAACACTGCAACACTACCCAAAATCGTGATCTACATACCTAGCACCCATCATGGCAACTCATTATATGACTCTTTCCAATCACCATAAATCTAAGCCACGGCTTTCTGCTTAGCCATTCAAACCCTCCTGTAAGTCAGTCTGAAACCAAAATGGGCCTCTGTCGCATTCTGGAGTACCTTGATTGACAGGGCAGCTGATGCCAGGGCATTTTGGCCAGTTTCACTGACCTTTTCGTTGGCATGGAACTACTCTCTGTATTTTACTTTCTCTGTACTTCTAGTTTTACTTTCATCATGTATTCTCCATCTTGGTTTTCATTTTCCAGAGCTATGAACAACTAAACCCCTTTCATTGGGTTAGGGAGCTCTATTGTTCTCATTCTTCTATCTTTTCTCTTGATTTTACTAGAAAGCTTTCGATCTTCATCCAATTGGGCAGTTATCTTGGAAAAGAAGCTATTCATACTTGGATCTCTTCTGAACCTTGAAAGAGGAATGAAGAGATCATGCTAGAAATGCTTTCTCATGCTGGACCAAATTGGGTTTGGATGGATATGTGACTATAATCCTACCAACACTTGATTTGGGAAATGCTTTCCCGCCATTTAATTTTCTGCAAATCTCAAATCAAATTCTGGTTCGCTCAACTAGAACATAACTCTAATTAAAGTTGCTTCATCAATCAATCTTTGTGGGATTCGACCTCACTCTATTGTGAGTTTTTACTTGATGACAAATTCGGTACACTTGCCGAAGAAAATTTGTTGAGAGACAAGTTTTGTGCGTATCAAGTTTATGGCACCGTTGCCGGAGATTGATTTTGAATCAATAATGATTAAATTGGAGGATAACTAGATTGAGCATTTTTCTTTTGTTTGATTTAAATTTCTGTTGAGTTAATTCGCTTTCAGTTTTAGTTAATTTCTTCCCTTCCCCCTACTTTTTTGTTTTTTTTTAGTTATTTACAATTCAGTTCAATAACCCACTAACTGTTTGATATATTACATCACTCACACTAACAGTAATTCTAACAGAATACTTTCTGGATCTGTTTCCTTGCTTGTACCTTGTTGGTTGTATGACAGGAAGGAGAGGCGGGGCTTCAACTTCCTTTGATTCTGAACCTGAGAGGACCTTCCTTAGATTAAGGAGGGAAGCAAGAGGAAAAAGAGTAGTGGGTGCTGAGGAAGAGGAAGAGTACTTTGAACTAGACATGGAAGAGAATATGGAGAACATTCATGAAGAAGAGGCTCACAACCATGGCAGAGAAGGTCTAGCAACTCATGCTGGGCAAGAGAGAAGAGTTCTAGGCTCCTAAATCAACCCAAACCCAGGAAACTGTGGGAGTAGCATTCAAAAGCCAACCATACATGCCAACAACTTTGAACTAAAACCACAGCTCATCACCCTTGTTCATAACAACTATTCATTCGGAGGAGGCGTCCAAGAAGATCCCAATCAACATCTAACCACCTTCCTGAGGATATACGATACTGTGAAGTCTAATGGTGTTCATCCTGACACCTATAGACTACTTTTGTTCCCTTTCTCACTCAAGGATAAGGCATCTAAATGGCTGGAATCCTTCCCTAAGGAGAGTTTGACAACCTGGGAAGATGTGGTGAACAAATTTTTAGCCAGATTCTATCCCCCTCAAAGAATCAACAGGCTGAGAGCTGAGGTTCAAACTTTCAGGCAGCAGGATGGTGAGACTCTATATGAAGCATGGGAGAGGTTTAAGGACCTAACAAAGAGGTGTCCACCAGATATGTTCAATGAATGGTTACAGCTACACATTTTCTATGAAGGCTTTTCTTATGAATCAAAGAAAGCAGTAGACCACTCATCCGGGGGATCTCTGAACAAGAAGAAGGCCATTGAGGAGGCCATAGATGTCATTGAAACTGTAGCAGAGAATGACTACTTCTATGCCTCCGAAAGAGGGAACACTAGAGGAGTGATGGAGCTAAACAATGTAGATGCTCTGCTGGCCCAAAACAAGCTCATTACCAAGCAATTAGCTGACCTCACCAAGAAGATGGAGAGGAACCAAGTAGCAGCAATCACCACCTCATCAACAACCCAAGAGGGAGTGAATGCAGAGGCAGAGAGTGAGCAGGAGCAAGCCAACTACATTGGGAATTCACCTAGACAAAATCATGACCCATACTCCAAGACCTACAACCCTGGTTAGAGGAATCACCCAAACTTTGGGTGGGGGAATCAACAAGATCAAAGCCAAGATCAGAGACGTCACAACCCCAACAACAATGCAGCCCACCAATAATTCACACAGAGAACATATCAACACCACCATAACAGCACCTCTCCACATCCATATCAAAACTAAAATAACACTCCTCATCCTTCTACCTCTAATCCCAATCCACCATCATCTGATGACAGACTCTCAAGGATTGAGAACCTGCTTGAAGGCATATGCAAAGAGATTCAAGACAATAAGGTGTTCAAGGAGGAAGTACGAGAAAATTTTAAGAACCAGGGAGACACCATCAAGAGGTTGGAATCTCAAGTGGGGTATCTCTCTGAGCAGATTCCCAAACCTACAGATGGATTCCCAAGTGACACAGAGAAAAATTCGAGAGGTGAAACAAAGAAAGTAAGATGGGAAGATTGCAAGATGGTCACTATAAGTGGTAAGGAGACTGAGGATAAGCCAAACAAGCCGTCAGAACAACCTGGAGATACCTCAGCAGAGAAGAAGGAAAAAGATCACCAAGAACCAAAAATCTCACAACAGGAGCTGCTGAGACTCTATGCACCCTTTCCCCAACTACTCAATGGTGCTGTGGAGAAGAGAATATACTCAAGATTTCTTGACTTGTTTGCATCTCTGCATGTAAACATACCATTCATCAAGACCATCCAACAAATGCCCGCATACATCAAGTATATGAAGGAACTGCTTCCCAGGAAAAGCACATTCAAGGGAGGCCAAACTATAGTGATGAACAAGGAGTGCAGCGCCCTCATTCAACCAGAGTTGCCTACAAAAAGAAAGGACCCAGGGAGCTTTCACATCCCCTGTGCCATAGGAGAAACAATGTTTGATAGAGCACTCTGCGATTTGGGAGCAAGCATCAACTTAATGCCCTTATCCCTTATGAAGAGGCTGCA